>NC_033624.1:14326846-14399763 GCF_001540865.1 Ananas comosus | reverse complement strand
ATTTATATATATATATATATATATATATTATATGTTATCCTATACTATTAACAGTACCATAAGTCCATTGATGCTATGAGATTTTCGACTCTTGAATGTCTATTGATATTATAGTAGTCGACTATATATATATATATATGCCACACACATGCTTTTTTTTTTTCATTTTAAATGAAGATAAAGGAGTTTCTAGAAGCGAAAGTTGTTTTAACAAAGGTGAGCACGTTCATAATTTCTATAAACTATTAAATAGATGTATTATTATATGTAGATTTTTTTGCAAACTATTTGATAACACAAAGAACTCCTAAATATAAAATTTTTTATTTTAATGTCTCATCTTTTAATTTGTCTATTCCAATCCATATAGTATCTTAAAAAATATTTAGTACGAACATATATAATCAGCTTGTTATCTTAATTTTGGTCCAATGTGCATCAATCCTCGATACCTTTGCGTCAAATCAAATCAATATGTGTACAGGAAGTTTTTTGTAAATAATTATAATATTTGGTATTAATTTATGTGATGTTTAATTCCTTGCCTTTGTCATTACAGAATTGGTTGACAATGTCATGGCACCTAAAATGCTTAAAAAGAAATATTTTAAAGTTTTTTCTTTTTAATTTAGTGGCTTTAAGCATATATATATATAGTATATATATATATAAGAGAGAGAGGAGGAGAAGAGAAGAGAGAGAGAGAGAGTGTAATGTTTCTATTTTTTTTTTTTTTTGGTTACCGTTCATTCACGCGCGTATTCAACGGCTGAGATTTAGTTTTTTTTTAAATTGTGACCTGCAATAGCGCAGGTACTTTGGAGAGATATCGGTTTATTCAGATACCTCAAAAAAGGATATTTTTGTCTTTTAATACATAGCAATTTAGTCATTTTACGTCTACTATATTTTTCAAATTGTTTATTTTTTCTTTGTTTCCTTTTCTCTCTGCTGATCTTTCCGTTCATAATTTGGCATTTTATGTAAAGAAATTTCAAATGATTTGACAAATATGATCATTAAATTTAAATTTTAAATAGTAAATAAATTCCTCTAATTAAATTTCACTTTTAAATTTAAATTTTAATATTATATCCAAATTTATATTTTAAATTTTAATTTTATATAAATATTTGAAATATGGTAAATAAAAATAATTGTTTGAATTAGTTTCTGGTTTAGGTTTGGTTTTGGTTTGAAAAATTGGTCAGTTTTGAATTTGATATGGATTTTATTGAAATCCGTTCGAGTTCGGAAATAAGTTTTGTGATTGTTAGTCAAATTCGAATTTCAAATTCTAAACTATTCTTTTTCTCACCAATAATTCTAATTTTTTTAATTTATATGTTTAAAAATATATTTAAATATTTATTAGCTCTAAGACGTTAAATTATTTTCTGTTTAAAATATTTATTATCTTTATTACTGATTTCCAAATTGTTTTTAATATTATTCGGTTCAATAGGTTAAAATCAGATTCTTGATAGAATAGGTCAAACGTCTAATCAGTCAAATAATTGGTTCAATCTAGTTTCCAAATCATTGAATTTAAAATTAAATAGTAATATGAAATTTCTATAATAGAAATCTAGTTGTAGAAATCTTACTCTCTAAGTTTTTTATGCGTTACGTTTTAAACTGTGTGCGAATAAACTGTATTTAATTTTGGTAGAAATTTAGTTTTATAAATAGCAATATGAATTCCTCTAATTTAAATTTTACTTTTAAATTTTAAGTATTTAATTTTTAAAATTTAAATTCATCGTATTTAGAAATAAAATATTTCTAAAATTTTTATAATTTAAATTATGCATAATTTGAGAAACACTAAAACATTTAAAGTAATTCCTAAATTAATGCCTATAATTGCATAAATTTGGTTAATCAATTAATTTCCTAAATTAGTGCTAATTAAATGCATAAATTTAGGACTCATTAAAGTATTTTTTTAAATATTGTATTAATTTAATTAACCAGACTAACCATTGAATAAATAATAATTTTACTGCTAAGTATTAAAGTTAATTTTCTCTAATTAATCACGTTGAGATCTTTTTTTTTTTTAAAAAAAAAAAGTACCGAATCATTTTCATCTATATATAATATTATATATTATATATATATATATATATATATAATTATATAATATATATTATATATATATTGTTGAACTAGAATACTATCGGTAGTAAAACGAGCCGTTTTACTACCTGATTTGTTTTCGATGATAGAGCTTCCAATGACGATCGCGCTTCGTTAAATATGATCTAAACTATTAAACTACCTCGAAATCAAATCACAGCACTTTTGATATTGTTCTTTTATCCATAAAGTGAAACAGAAAATGAATGGCTAAAAATAAATATTTTAAAAAATGATGATAGGAATTTATAATCAAGATCCAGAGTAAATATATATATAATATATATATATAATATATATCTGAAATTCTTTTTTTTAGAGCACTTGAAACTAAGAAAAAAGTACCCCGCAAACGCCAGCAATGTTATTTTATATTTCAAATTCACTTTTTTATCCTATTTTGGTTTCTAAATGCTAACATTTGATCATCTTTATAGCTTGCAATTTGATAATTATTTGACTTGATTTACACATGTTAATTAATTGGGAGAAAAAAAAAACTTACTGACTATAGTTCTTATCTAGCTATTCCATAACGTTAGAGTCGAAATCATCTTTTATATAATTAATTAGTTGAAATTATTACTATTTCATAACATTTGAGTTAATATATGCTTTATTAATTAATTTAGGTTGATAAAAGTAATATATAGGCGCGGGATCAAAATATAGCCCCTGTGACAAATATTGATAGGAAAGAAGCTCTTATTTTTTTTTTTTATATTACTTTTCTTTATTAAAACTCGTCGAACCTCGAAACTAGCGCACAGCTAGTTATTGGATATATTTTGATGGACCATCTACTATTAATATCAGCGTCAGCCCTCAAATCTCAATATTTTTAAATATAAATCTCATCTTGTTGTTTAGGGTGTGTATATATATATATATATATATATATATATATATATATATATATATATATATATATATATATATATATATATATATATGTTAATAAACTTAAGATGATAATGCACTTCATTAAGGTACGGTTCTATTCCCTAATGCCAACTGCTTAATAGGGAGAACTAAAGCCATTAAATTTAAGAATGGATATAAAAAACACCCAATCTCCAATTTTGGTGGATTAAGTTAGTCTAAAATGTTCACCAAAAGTCTTTGTAGAAAACAACAAAACTTTCCAAAAATTTTAAAAATTCCAAAAGATCTCACAAGTCACAAGATATAGAATAGAAACTTGTTCTATTGTAATAACACTTTTTTTCTATATAACCTAAAAAGATCAATCTAATAAAAAATAAGTCTTAAGAATAGTTTTAGTACTCCCGGCCACTTACATGCATGGTGAATTTTTTTTTTTTTTTTTTTTTTGAGATAGGTAGCACGCTATCCGCTTCGTTTATTTCATTTAAAAATAAACTTAGCCGGAAAAGTGAATCGACTAAGATTCGAACTTGGGTCTCGGGTACCAACCACCAAACCTTTTGCCACTTGCTCTAGAGACGATCGGTATGCATGGTGAATATTATGTGTCTAAAAAATTATTTTGGTACACAATGTGCCCCAAAATAGTTTATTATATATGTTCATTTCATGGTTGCTTAATTTGCCTTACTTTTTGCATATTTATTTATGATATACTTATTAATGAACTACTAATAAGAACTAATATATTCTTATTAATGAACTACTAATAATTCTCGTCAAGTATATGAAAATAAAAATACCTTCTAATTCTTGATAATCTAATATTTTTACCACCCACGAATCTACAATGATTTTAGTATTTTACTAATAGCTTTATAATTTAAATATTTTTAATTTAAAAAATAAAATATTATTGAAATATTACAAACTATGAATCAAACGGAACTCTACGGCGACTTATTATTGTTGTAATGACAATTTTACAACTAAGTAGTGAGGAGCACGCGCTTTCCTTTTTCTGAAAAAGGCAATGAAGGGTTTTTTTTTGCAATTAGCCCCTGAAAAAAAATATTTTAAAAATAGCCTCAGTAAATTTAAGTTTGGAAAAATGACCCTTATCTTGCAACGCAGACGCCACATCAGCACCCCGTGGACGGGTTGGGGTGTTAAGTTGAACATGGTGAACCATTCACCGTGTTCAAACACGATGAATGATTCACCGTATTCTGTACTTATTTTTTTCATAATACGTATATTTTTTCTTTCCCTTCTCTTTTTTCAGACACGGTGAATGGTTCGCCGTATTTAACTTAACTATCAGGCCCAGCCTGACCCGCATAGCGCTGACGTAGTGCCTACACAGACTATTTTTGCAAATTTAAATTTACTGAAGTTATTTTTAAAATAAATTTTTGTTAGGAAACTAATTGCAAAAAAAGCCCGTCAATGAAGTGTTGAAAGATCCCCCATAAAGCCTTTGAAAAGTATTTGTCCCACAATAATTTCCTCAACCTCCCATCCACCTGAGTAATTGTTAGTCTCCTATCAACCTAAATTTATACCCCGAACTACCTAACAGTACAATTTTCGCTGCAGGATCTCTCGGCCTCAAATGGTATTGGTGCCAGATGACTCTAAAGTACAAAAAGAAAAAAAAACAAAAAAAAACAATGGTACTAGCAATCCAAGTAAAGATAAGAAAGGAAAATAGATAATGAAATTAATACAAGATAAGGTAAGAAAGGAAAATAAATAGCCAAATTAATACAGGATATATGTACATTTTTAGGTCACACATTACACGTTAGGTTATACCATTTTAGGTTAGGCATTTTTGAGACGATATAAAATACAATCATACAAAAGAAATAATAATAATAAAAAAAATCCAAACCATCGAAAGTGATTTGCAACATTCAAAAAAAAAAAAAAACATGCATATATTAAAAAAAATTATAATTGTTAGAAGTCTATATCTTGAATTTTTAATATTGTATCGTTGGTGCATAGAAAATCGATTTTAAATTTTCATGAAAATTTAAAAGTAGCAAAATATTTTAGATCATTTAAGTCATCTAGATTTAAAATCCATATTTGTGTAAAATTTGTATAACTTACAGACACACAAAATTATCCAAAATTTGCTAGAGTACGTACATCAAAGTTATTTAAAGTTCATGATGACTCTACCAATATGATCTAAATGTTATCTCTCAAACTTGCTAAAGTACACGGCGACACTACAAAACAAGACAAGTCAAAGATATCAATTAATTTCCGTGTGATCTTGTGTTAGATTTTGTGGTTTTATTTCACGTGCAATAATTAAAACAAAGTTTCCTTTTTAGTCACGGCAAGGGGGGCTCAATTTAGGTTCTATTTAAAATTACAAAGAGACTACATTTTGTATGATGAAAAGGTCTACATTATATATATCGTAATAAATCAGTTATGATACATATTTTTTACTGTCGTACCAAAAAACAAAAAATATATATTTAGACGACCCTCGATTCCAAACCGGCCTTACTTCTTTTTGATAGTAAAATTTGAAAGATAAATCTATCCATTCTAGGTGTCAAAAAAGAAAAGAAAAGAAAAAAAAAAGGAAAAGAAAGGAAAAAAACACTCCTAAGCTACAAAATGGAATGGCAAAGCTATTATCTGATTTCAATGAGTTCAATGTCTACTGGAGGCAACAAAATCATAAAATAAGATTTTTGGATGCACAGATACTCAAGTTTCTAAGTTTTTCAAAATGATATTGGAAAAATATGCAGCATTTATGTTGGATAAATATAATTTAGATTTAAATGATTTTTTTATTATTATTTCAAGAGAATACGCCTAGGTTTTAGATGTTTGTGTCGACTTTAACGTCGACATCTCTCTGCGATATAAGAAAAATCTCTGCAATGTGATTCAGCAACTCACACTCTGTACATGACACTGACGTAAATTTTGTCCTTTTTTTTTTTTCTCTTTTCACTAGTAACGTTATATTTATTCTCATCAAACTATATTATTAAAAATTTATCTAAATTCTAAACAGCCACATTAATTTCATTCCGTCCAACAAATCTAATCAATTTCAGCTCGTATTCTACCCTCGTCTATTCAGGACGAATATAAATAGATACTCTCTTAAATAGCAATAACTCAAAATATTTCTCAAAATATCTTGGAGAGTGGGCTCCTGCAAAATAATGATATTGAAACTAACCAACAGTATTTTTTTTTTTTTAAAGATAAATAGAATGCTACCCACGAATATAAATAGATATTCTTTTAAATAGCAATAACTCAAAAGTATTTCTCAAAATATCTTGGAGAGAGCTCCTGCATAATAATGATATTGAAACTAACTTACAGTAACTTTTTTTTTTAGAGATAAATAGCATACTAATCGTTTTATTTATTTCATTTAGAAATAAACTTAGCTGAAAATATAAATCAACTAAAATTCGAACTTTGAATCTCGGATACTAATTGGTAGCAGTAACTTAATTAATTAGCTGTTTAGACATATCTACTCCTATCTACCTGAGTAATTGGTAGGCTCCTATCAACCTAAATGTATACCCCGAACTACCTTGCCGTATGATTTCGGTGCATGAACTCGCTTGTTGCCTCAAATGGTACCAGATGGAGTCCGCGTGCAAAAGAAACAACAATGGTACTCGCGACCTAAGTGAATGTTAGAAAGAAAAATAAATGACTAAATTAATATTGGATATATATATATATATATATATATATATATATATATATATATATAGAGAGAGAGAGAGAGAGAGAGAGAGAGAGAGAGAGAGAGAGAGAGTACGTCTTCTAAGCTTTTGAAAGTACAGAGGCCTCTGTACTTGTTAGTTGTTTTTTATGATGGGACATCCGATTCGACGATCAACTTCCGTTAGAAACGATCTACGCTATTAAAAAGAAGCAAATAAAATTAAAAAATCATAAAATTTAATTTCTGAATAATTCTAATAACATAGATCATGTCTAAGTCTAATGGAGTCGATTGGCAAATCAAATGCCTAACGGAGTCGATTGTCAAATCGAATGTCTTATTATCGAAAATAACTTACAAATACGAAGACCTCCGTACTTTCAAAAGGATAAAAGTCTAGCACACACACATAGAACAGAGAGTGAACTATATATATTTTTAAGTTACACATTTTTTACACAAGCAAAATTTGAATTATAAAAATTTGAAGCCATTAGAAATGATTTGCAATACAATATTTAAAAATCTATATCTTGTGTTTTCAGTATTGTCTTTTTGTAAAATTTTTGAATCATTGATTTTGACAACATATCTTGATGCATGTATAGAAAATTAACTACTAAAGGGTTCAAATACATAGGCATCCTGTAAACTTTAACCTGTTTTGAAATTGACTTTCACAATTTTTTTTTATGTGATTTACTCCTCTTCTACTCGCTAACTATTTAATTTAGTTCATTCTATTAGCAATTTTAAAAATCTTGTTTGAATTAAAACAAACACCCACGAAAAATGTGCATAATTAGAAATTATAGAAAGGAAAAAAGACCGTATGCATCTCTTAAAAGCGATGGATGCTAACAGAATCTCTAAAATTAATAATAAAAGGGAACTAAATCAAACAACTAATAAGTACAAAGGGTGCGAATTAACGAAAGAAGGCTAATTGATTGGTGTCTAGTTGAACAATTTTTATTTATAAGTTTATTATTATTATTGTTATTATTATTATTATTATTATCTCATTCATTGTAACAGTGTCCTCCTTAAATGGGGGTGGTCCTGAGATTCCAAATCGGGGATCGTGAAGCCACGTTGCGGCCACATTAAGTAGTTCCTGTCCCTCGCCCAAGTACAAAACGAAACCTAATTTTTATTGACCTTATCAAAAATCACAGTACGAGCGCAAACCCGTCCGTGGAAAACGATCTACACCACCTCGTACGAGGCGGATCCCCCCGTCGGTGCCACGCGTCGCCGATCGGGGGGGCTTCCCCCCCGGGGCTTTAATGCGAGGGAACCCAACGCTGGACGGGATGAGATCCGGGCCGTCGGTTTGAAAACGGACGGACGGGAGAAGTGGACGACACGAGAGAGCGGGGTGTGGGGGGCCCCACGCAACGACCACGTGGAACCTTTCCCCTTACGGTAACCCGAACCCAGCCTTGAAATCGCTTTACCCTATTCTCGTATCGCCCCCTTTTTTCCGGTTATGGCAAGGGGGGGGGGGCTCATCATGCGACTGCGACCGGCTTGTGGGCCCCCCACACCCGGGCCACCCCATTCCGCCACCGGCTATTCCCGGTCGCCTTCGCCCAAACTTAGAGCCAATAAGGTCTCGCCACGTGCGCGCCGCTGCTTTATTTTANAGACTCATTTGAGCAATGCGACCTCAAATGCACGGAGGGCATTATCCTTTGTGTGGCCGTGGTCTGTCTGATGCTTGTGAATATATATATATTTTTTCTTAATTAAACAACAATTGTTTCGCTACGCTGGCTCCAAAACTCGTGGACATTACTAACTTGTTTCGCGTCATTCTACCCCCATCCATACACTGGAAAATAAATTAAATTAAATTAAATTAAATTAAAAGTGGGGTAAGTGGTTTTTATATGCATCACGAGCTCGGGTGACTTACCTGTTTCGGTGGGCCCCAGCAGGTTGCGTGTAATCACGGCTGGTGTGAAAAGCTAGCGCCGTGCCTCGGCCTGCTTCACTGCATCAGCCGTAGACCGGCCACTGATACGCCATCCACTTCAACTCTACTTTTCTAATCTGCCCAAGGCTGCAGTGGAAAAAAAGATCATTATTTGATGTAAATATTGATTTATAAAAAATTGTTTAGATGTAAATGTCAGTGTGCCTCAAAAGAAAAAAATAAAAATAGCTGATAGTGGATGTTAATGCTTTACTTCTTATCTGAAACTGAAAACTGAGCATATAATAAGAAAATAATAGTCTCAAAAAAATCAAAGAGGTTTTACGATCAAGTAAATAGTATCAATTATAATCAGATTAGATAAACTAACCAGAGTGGGATCAGAGTGGGATCACTAAATCCCATCTAGATGGTCGAGACTCGACCGGACTAGATTTAAAAACTCATGTCCCATGCCCTCCTCCGAGTCGTTCACTTCACAGCTCTTGCTTTGAGACATTGCTTTCTTATTACGTACGTACTACTATGACTTTGTGGACCAGGTCCAGCGAATATATTTACGAAGAGGGATCTCACTGAGGCTCTGCCTCGTGGGCCCCGTTGGTGGAGCACCCGACGGGCTCGGCCCAATGTGGTGGCTTATTGTACGGGTCGTAGGGGCCCACCACTGTGGCCACTGATAGATCGACAAGTGGCTTGGTCGGATGTGTAATATGATAATGAGTCAGGTGACTAAGATCAGCATAACTTAAGCAAATTGACAAAAATAAACAATTGTGATAAAATATAAAAACTTGGGGGGCACCGAATTGGTTAGCAAAGCCATGCAATCCTCAAGCGAATCTCCTCTTATTTAACCTTAAATTAAGAGATTAAAAAAATTTAGAACCTGAGCTATCATGCCTACTACTACAAAATAGTACAAACGTAGGAAAGCAATTGGGATTATAATATAGCCGTTATTCTTTTCTTTTTTTTTTTTCCTCTCTCTGCCTTTTCTTCTTTATGTGTACATAATTTATTTCCTTACCCTATTCGTGTAGCTCATGGATCTTGCGCCCTTTGCTTGTCCCCGAAGGCCAAAAGTGGGGTTTATTAAATTTCAATAATTAGGGGTGGGCCCACCACCTGGGTCTGACCAAGATGTGCGAGTCGACTCGCACGAGTTACACGTTTGGGGGAACAGCTGATGTCCACGGAACCCATAAATGGTAAGTGACAATTGACACTAAACATCAAAATACCCTCCCCTCCTTTTCTTCTTTCTTATTAAAGTCCGTCAAATTTGCGATAAAGTTCCAGTTGTATATTCCCTGCCGTCAAAGGAACAGTTTCATGACTGTTTAAGAAGGAAAAAAAATACATACACACACAATAATCTCTAAATTTCACAGAGAGAAATACACTAGGATCCTCAATATATTCTACAAAAAAACTATTTAGCTGGTACCTTTACCAATCAATCGGCTACAGGTCCTGAATTCAAATCATGTGTGTGGTACCTCAGGTTCCGTCATAAAAAAAAAATCTTCTATAATAATATTATTGTTATATTGATATATCCACAAAATGTTTTATGCTGTATTTATAAATTATTTAAATCTCCTAATATTGTGTGGGCCAAAACAATATTATTTTTTTAAACAGAAACAATAGAATATATAGGCTATGAATAAATCCAATAATGATGTTAAGTAAAAACAAATTCCAGCTCGAGTTAAGTTATGGAAAAAACAAAAGTTAAGGAACAAGTTGCAATTCCTCAAAAGAGTCTCGCACACCTTTTAGCCACGGAATAATCTATATATATATATATATTAGCTTGATATAGAAGAACGATAAAGAAACCGACAAGCGATTCCTCTTGTCTAAAAGAAGAAGAGGCTTTTATTAGGACGATGTAGCCCCACTCCCCTTTGTTTTGGGTTTCTTTCGTTTTCTTTTTCATTTACTAGCAAGAGAGAGAGACGAGCCGTACCTAATATTCTAAACGCAATTGCAGAGAGTGGTTCCTCTTCGAGATCAAGCACCCAAATAATTAATTGAACAAATATACAAACAAACAAAGAACCAAATGAATATTTAGGTTTCAATTAAATATAATTTAGGTGTCGGTTAAGCGCTCACTCTCTCTTTATTAAGGGGACCGTTAGTTGGGCTAAAAATGTTGTAGAATTCGGTGCTCCTTTTTTGGCTCGTGGAGCCCATTGTGGAGAGGGTATAATTGCATACGTTGTATTGTGACTGAAAATAGGGAATGTGATGTTACCTTTCTTGGGCCACATCGTCGTCGTCGTCGTCGGCAGAGTGAGGGTACGAGGTTTTTTCTTTTTTTTATTTTTACGGGGTTTGGAGACGTGGGAACTTCGTATCCTTTCATGGAAAAGTCGTCTACCCCAGCGCACAATAGACGTGTCAAATCCTCCCACCATCTATGCTTTTGCTTTGCCCTTCTTTAAACCTTGTCCCTCTTTTTCTAAGGTTGGAACATATGGACCTCATATGTTCCTCAGCAATATGGTCACCTTAAACTTTGACAAAAAAAGCAAAAAAAAAAAAAACACTTGATTTTTTTTTCTTTTTTATTTTGGATTTGACGACATTAACTATCATTATTCTAAATTTAGCTAAAAACTCAATAAAAAATAACAATACCATTAACTATCAATTTTAACATTTAACAAAAGACTTAGTAATTAATACCCAAGGTCTCAAATTCAAAAACTAATTACTTCACATTTAACAAAGGACTTAGTAATTGATACTCAAGATCCCAAATTCAAAAACTAATTGCTTCACATTTTCCATAGTGATGACCAGCCTTCTAAACCAATTTGCCATTCGAATAGTAAGCAAATAAAATGCTTAGATAAAAAAAAGAAATCCAGCAGTTACACTATAATAAAGGTTGAACCAAAGCTTCTAGACACTAGAATAAGAGCCCCAACTTTCCTAGTGTTTAG
The DNA here is from genome assembly GCF_001540865.1 of Ananas comosus. NCBI lineage: Eukaryota > Viridiplantae > Streptophyta > Magnoliopsida > Poales > Bromeliaceae > Ananas > Ananas comosus. The sequence continues at coordinate 14,388,092 of NC_033624.1, read as the reverse complement.
GCTATGTGCCAGCAACGCTTGTTTAAACAGATCTATTTCTAAAATATTTATAGGAAGTTCCAGATAGGGAAAACTAGTAAATCCAAAAAGAAAGATAACAAAAAGCAAACGAAATCATAAAACTTTTTAAGGTCCCAAGTTCAAATCCTAGTTGATTCACATTTTCAATTAAATTTATTTCTAAATGAAATAAACGAAGCGATGCGGATAGTGTGCTACCTATCTCTCAAAAAAAAAAAGAAAAAAGAAAAAGGCCGAAATACTTGTTGAGTACTAAGGGTGAGAAAATAAAGTCTAGCACGCACCCTGGTTTGTTCTGACTTTGATACAAGATACCTGACTTTGATGCAAGATAAAAGGCAGCGAGTGTTTCATCAAACAGGACAAGTGATACGCTTCAGCGCCAATAAATTAACCACAATATGTATCCAACTCATAGATTAAAAGATATAAAGGGTTATTTTTTTAGCCTATTTTCAAAGATTAGTTGATGGTTTTTCCAAGTTCCATTTTTAACATTCCTAGGAGAGCTAGCTTAGCAACAATTCCATGGAGCTATACTTGCAACCACGAGGGCATTAAAAAAAAGTTAATTAATTAATTAAAAAGCATCCATTTGGAATGCATTGGCAAACTTCTTATTTGTCTATATAGTCTTTTGTTTCCAGCTTTATGAAACATAAGAATAGTGAAACAATTACCTTACTATTTACCCGATCAAGACTACGACCACCATCACTACTTTAGTAGAAAATCAAATTATTATATGCCTAAATACTTTAAGCGTAACGACTATAAAAAAAATATAGAAAAAAAGGACAAACAAAAAAAAGTTCTTACCTCACTCATTTTCATGTAGCGTACGAAAGGGACGAAGCTCAGTGGCGAAACAATGCTGGCACCCATCAACGTCGCTCGGGAAATCATGTGAACCACCATGAGCTTCACGGTTCTCTAAATAAACCGTGTGCACCACATGGTTGAAGCAATTTTTTAACACATATGATTGCTTATATTTAAACAGAAAGTACAATTATCCACATGTAATATATACATACTTGCTCATCTAATAAAAAATTATCAAAGGTTAAACCAAGTGGTCAAACTGGCGTACCCTTATTGGCCTATCTTCCGATAACATTGCTTGTAATTGAAGTGTAACGACTCCTAGAGTTTTCCAGAATAGCTCGGTAACTATTTTATTACGTAACCAGAAATGTATGCTATCGTTCTTCCAAGGTTAAACTACTGTGTGAATTAGTCTGAATCTTTTGCTTAAACACTTCAGTCTCATATATTGTGATTTCACCTTTTGATAATTCAAAAGTATAAACACGCATAGTACTTTGCTGTAAAAAGTTAAGGGACGAAGAAGCAATATTCGAATTTCACCCTTCTAGTAAGGACTGTATTAACTGACCAAAGATTCTGAAACCTGTCGACCGTCCCTAGAGCAAGTGGCAAAAGGCTTGGTGGTTGATACCCGAGACCCAAGTTCGAATCCTAGTTAATTCATATTTCCAGCTAAGTTTATTTCTAAATAAAATAAACAAAAGGTAGCGTGCTATCTATCTCTCAAAAAAAAAATGATTCTGAAACCTAATATTTTATTGGCCTTGGTCTCCAAACTCTATGTGAAGAATTTATTGCCTTGAGGTACCTAGCTAGGCCTAATCTGACAGCTCATATGATGAGGACACTTCACTAACCCCTATCCAAATTAATGCTATTACTTCTTATTTCAGTCGACTAATCTTCACGTGGAAATTTTTGCCCACCCCCCATTTGCCGTTTACGATTGTTAAGAAAACACCATAAGCTATCATAATCAGACCATCAGAATATTTGTAGCCCTATTAAGGAGTTAGCCTAGGAAAGAAAAAACTGCATGAATCCAAAAGAATGATCAATCTTGGACGGATTGAGAAAAAAGGCATGTATAATATCAAATCTCCTGGGAAGGAAAAAAAAAAAAGAAGTTGTGGGCCAGCAAGTGCAAAAGCTCTTGTGTTTATGGAAGCAACCACATATGCTCTTTGTTGATCCTCGACTTTTGCTCTGTTAATCAGACTAATTGTCTGGAGAAACAAACATACCGATCAGTCCGATCAAAAGATTCTACACAAGATATTTGAAAGCCACAAATACTTATTTTTATTCAAAATTCACCAACTGCTTTTCACCGAAGCCAGAAGTGTAAACTTCATATTAGGGCTTCTACTGTTAGAGCTTCTATTGTCGGACCTTCTAGTTCTAGTTTCTGGTTGGTGAACAACTAGCTTTTGCTTATCAAGTAGAGAAGCTATACCACAACCAGGACCTAATAGATATACCGGATCAAGTTGAGCCCAAAATAGAATCCAGCGCAAACCAAATAACTAAACCAGCTAGGGCAATTCGATTGAATTCACAAAACCACCAAGAATCTAAAATACTTTTATCCTGGCAGAGTATCTTATGTTGCTGCTAAACAAATCAAGTTGGCATCAAAGCCCAATGCTTATTAATCCAATGTCCACAGTTTTACGCTTGGAAGTCCAGTAAGTCAAAAATAATACATAGGAGGCTATATAAAAAAAACTCTTTGTGCCAGCCACATCAAATAATAACAAAAACATGCCGTGCAATTCAAACCTAGAAAACAACAGGTCACGTATTTTGTATTTAATCAAAGATTAGGACCTACGAGAGCACTGGAAAGACCAGAGTAAAGACATACTAGAGATCTTTAATTATACGAGGAAGAAAGTTTAAAAAAAAAAAAACGCTTGCTTGTCACAAGCTGAGGCATTTTGTTGGGCACAGTCAACATTTCTCAGCAACCTAGCAAAGACGTCAATAAGGACCAGAAGGTAGAAGAAAACTAGACAAAAAAATGGACCAAGGTTATTAAATGCATCTAGATCTCGGTAATTATGTTCAGAATTCCACGCAAATGACTAGATTTTGTATTTATCATCAGGAAAATACCATGATGGACCCTTTTTCCTTCTTTTAAAAATTTTACACTGGCTGTAAACTGACCTATTGGTACCTACTTCCCCTTATCCAACATGAGAGGATTGTTGAAAGATAAAGCAATAAATCACATGGGCAGATAGATCCTACTCAAACAGATGATGGCTAGAATGGGATGAAAGGTCAACACGAAAGTAGGCCTGAGTGGAAAGACCACAAATGATAGCATTTGAGTTGCCAAAAGAAATGTAGCTCAAAGTAAAACTGAATGAATGAAGAAGTTCTATATAGCCAATTTGATCAGTTGGAACTTGGAACTGAAGTGTTTGCTACAGATATAACTATTCTTCATGGTTGTGAAAATATTCAATATGCACCATTATAAAATGAAGTCCCAATATCCGTTTCCAAATTAAATCCACTATAGAGAACCCTAGTTCACCACTAGGTCAACCAAGCATTGTTCTTGTCATTTCTGGGGAGAAATTCGAGTACAGACACTTCCTCTATATATTGGTTCATGAAGAATTTTTCCTTTCCCTTTCCACTGAACGTGTTTCTGAATATTTTACAATCCTATCCATGTACCTACTTAATGTTCCCGTAATTGTCTCTATACAAGCAACTTCTACAAAATGATCTGTAGATAGGAGAAAATCCCTGTAGCCAAAATCCTCTTCCCACAATAATCATATCTCACCTACATATAAGCTAACATGGAAATATCATATGAACACTTAGTAGTCAAGTATATTAGTTAAGGCAATCAACCTTATGCCTATGAAAAGTATGTAAGGTTCATTAAAGATAAAACTGGATGATTTGAAAAGAAGTTAAAAAAGAGAAGCACAAATAATAGAGAGGAAAGATAACTAAAAAGTAGAAACCATAAATAAAAAAGCAGAAAAACAAACAGGATTATGTCTAATGAACCTTCAAGCTAATGACGAATAATATTCGGAGTACAAGTAAAGAAAATGAAAAGAAGATAAAAAAGAGAAGCACAAATAATAGAGAGGAAAGATAACTAAAAAGTAGAAACCATAAATAAAAAAGCAGAAAAACAAACAGGATTATGTCTAAGTTCTAAGCAAGCTAATGACGAATAATATTCGGAGTACAAGTAAAGAAAATAATAGGAAAATAAAAAAGGCGACTATTTCAAACCAAGTTTTACAAGCTATGCGTCCTACTAGCTGATTATCTAAATGCTACTCTTAACCTAATGATAAAGTAGCTAATTATCTACATGCTTATGCTTAACCTAATTATAAAAAATGATTATGGTGTCCAAACAAAATGAGATTTAGGAGCTTGGAGAAATTTCTACTCTGTATCCTACCATTCTTCTAATAGTTTAACAACCCAACAAGAACTAGATCAATTTTAATTGAAAATTTTTCCTTACCAATTGGAAACATTTTCAATAGATTAAATTAATTGAGCTTTCAGAATAGATCATATCATGAAGAGCAGAGACTGTAACTCACAGAGAAGCCTTCTGGAAGTCTTCTTGATGAGAGAATGGTCAGTTCACTGAGAAAGAATGTTTTGACCTGAACAAAAAACTCAACAAGAAACAAAAATAAATGAAATTAAATTAAAACAGGTCAGAAAACATAATTCTTGGTTACAAACCTTGATTACGGATGGTGTTTATTTCAGGCCCTGTTACATCAATCCCTTCATCACTTAACAATGAAATCCCTGATGATTCCACAATAAATGGAAATGCTATTGCTGGAGACATGGGCGATTTTGCCACTTTAATGAACTTCTGACCTGTAAACACATATATAGAAGTAAACAAATTTAACAAAGCTGCTGCTATTATCTGCAACTCTCTAGTGATCACCAGATATCAGAATAAGAAAGATCATGAGCTCATAAAATTCTTTAGGCCAATAATAAGTTCAGGGAACTATTGTACAGTTTGACAGTTGAAGTCAAACAGTATATTGCTTTAGCACGAGTTTAATAATTGTTAGCTAAACTACTTACATGGGTCATTTTTTTTCTCATGCTATTCTTTCACAAGGGCCCCACCTAAAGCATTCACAACTAAAATGAACATCTACATGCCCATCTCAAACCAAGGTGCAGTTTGTAGTACCAAGCTTGAAATCACCGATGGATATTGGATAGTCAAGGATTAGAGTATGCAATATAAATTTAGAAATACTTCAGAACATTTTTTCTCAAAAAAAAGAAATATTTCAAAACATAAATCACAGTTTCTCTGGCCCACAGCTTTAGCTCATAGAGGGAGCATAACAGTCTCATGGCATACATATTGCATTGAGCACTAAGAAACAAATACCAAAATCTTTATAGCTTGCAAAATTAAGCCATATATTATAATTTTAGATATATATATATATATATATATATATATAGAGAGAGAGAGAGAGAGAGAGAGAGAGAGAGAGAGAGAGAGTCCGGCTACTATACTCTTATGAGTATATAGCCTTTTGTACTCATAAGCTTTCGGCTGTTAAATATACCCCTTTGACCATTTCCACCCGTTGGATCATACTATTCAACAACCCTAGGGAACCACTATCATCCTAATGGGGGTCCATTATTATCCTAACCGCACATCCCTTTATCCAACAGTCGAAAATTTATGAATACAAAAGAGTATACTCATAAGAGTGTAGTAGCGCTAGCATATATATATATATATATATATATATATATATATATATATATATAGAGTCCGGCTGCTATGCTCTCGATAGCACCAATTATTTGGTGCTATCAAANTATATATATATATATATATATATATATATATATAGCACTCTTATGGTAGTCTTCCGAGCACAGTAAGTTTCATTAGTTTTTCAAGCGGGGCACAAGTTTGATCATCCTTTAGAGTTTAGTCTATATTTTCATTTAGTATAATGTTAAGTTGCCAATCAATATACAGGCACGCTATAATGCAGGAAAGGTCTCTGCATTTTCACCCCCTTTTCTGTTAGACATTCAGTCATATGTCAGCATAGTGTAATCATCTACTTGATAATCCAACAAGAAATGGGCATTGGCCAGTTATACAGCAAATAATGCACAAAGTATGAACAGGCTATTAATTAACATAAGAACAAAACTCTTTATGCATAATTTTCTAGATATTTGGTTATTTCATTCTCAGTTCCCCTGACAGCTCCTTTTGCCAACCAACCTGAATGAGCCTCAAAGACAAGACGAACAGTTACAGCATGAGCCCATTGGATTCCTAAAGCAGCAATTAGATGAGACTCAAACTTTTCAGAATTCTGGCAATTGTCCTTCCTTTCCTCTGTAAATGGTTTAGCAAGAAATTAAAAGTCAATTCATGAACCAAGAGAATAACATAATCGAGTACTTAATATCTCCAGACCTTGAAATGTATGATAATAAGCTTCATCTTTACTCTGACTGCGCACTTGGTTTGTCACCACAACAGGAATTCGTGAAAACTCAGCTAAGGACCTATAGATATTTAAATCTTGAGGAAAATTTGGATAAAGCTTAATTTTTCTATGAGGTGAAAATTGCCCAAAAGCATGTTCATGAAGTAATGTATTGGCAATATAGAAGGACGAGAGGTCTTACTTGAGAAATGAAAGCGAACTTCTTAAAGGATGTCGCCCAGGTCCACCCTCGCTTCTTTCATTTTCCCTATTACATACAAGCACGCGAAGTTTTAGTTGCAAAGAAGGAAGAGGTTTATCACAGGCAGTATTAAGAACAAAAACTAGTATTATTACTTAAGAATGCAAGTTAAAAACACTTTAATCTCATTTAATGCAAGAAAGAGAGGGGAAAAAATCGAGAAGATACCAAGAATGTAAGCAATTTTCATATTGAACCACTCATGAAGTAAAAGATAGCCCTATAAATCAATCACAACAACTCGAAGTGAAACAGAACCTCACCCTGAAACAAGAGCAGCCATGCTATCAACAATAAGCAATTTCACTTCATGTTGGAGAAGTGACAGTTTCATCTGTTGTAAGCTGCAAGCAGACCATTAAACAAACTTCTTAACGGAGGAGAAACTATGAGAATACTGAATTACCATTTCAGTCCACAAAGAAAATAGAAGATAATTAGAACTAAAGAATAATGTCTTCGCATTTTATGGCACATTGGCAATTACATGAGATCGAATAATAAATATGCCATTCCTTATAGAAATACAATGTGAGTATAATTGTCATACCTGTCAGTAAAATCAGACAATGATGTTGGTCGCATTACTATAATCCTTCCAGCCATCTGCAAAATAAGCGTTGGGAAGTTCAACTCCAAAACATCTTTTCAGTTTAGTATCTAGTGGAATGGAAAGTGTTCAACTTATTTTAACATATGGACGACAAGGATAACAAAATAAATATGCACTTCTCAGCTTGCAATCACCAATTCAATTTTATTTTGTCCTCCAATCACCACATAACATGGAGAAATTATTCGCAGGAAATAGAATCTTGCTTTGTGCTATACTGAAGTATTATACAGGTAACATGATAAATGAATAAGTACTAAAAAGACCTTTGGTGCCAGGCCTTCTGATCGAAATATCTGAGGAAAACTATTTTCTCCTATCTCTATCATCCTGTCAAAGTCATTTTAGTCGTTAGCAGGGTTCGTGCCAAATGTTATTAAACAATCGCAGAAAAGGCAAAAGAATGGCGTGCAAGAAAATGTTAATCTACCTTCGAGAAGAAAATTTGGATTCTGTATCAATATATATGACGCGGCCATTCAAACCACCATAGCAAGCAGGTAAAGTTGCTAGCAGTGAGAGCTTTAGACAGAACTACATAATAAAGAGAAATATTAGAACTCTAATACAAACAAAACTAACATAAAATGATAGATAGAAGTACAGATGAACCATTTTTTCTTTAAATTGGAGTGGAGTACATGGTCCATAGCATCGCAATATGGCGACATAAGGGTGTAACTAAAATTTTAACCACCTGATAAGTGCATAAGCATATTAAATCACACCTTCAACCTCAAATTGTAATAGAAAGTTTTGATTAACCACAACCCTTTTCATTGACAACTCTCTTGTAACAAATGTGAGTATATTTGTTCATAAACATCTAAATTACTTAATGCTCACACTATGCTTACGTCAAATTGTTGATCAAACTACCGTAGCACTGTAATATCAACTCGATCATAACATAGCCAGCAATACAAGACCACATTGCTCGTACAACAGAATCACAACCCTTATGTGAGCCCTAATCAAATCCACCAAACTAGTAAAGTAATAATCCAACAAAAAGCAGCATCAACAACACATATTCAGAGACAATTCCCCTCACCTGGGTTTTTCCGATCCCAGGTGGCCCGACCAACTCAGTGAGTGCCCCGAAAGGTATTCCCCCACACAACGCATCATCGAGTCCCCGAAGCATCGTCGGGAGGTGTCCCCCGGACCCCGCGCGATCCTCCATCAGCGAAAGCGCCTACAAAAGCACCGATCGAAGATCGAAACCCTCGTATGTGAAGAAGCACCATCAATGGCGACGCGAATTGGGGAGAAAGAGAGAGAGGAGGAGACAGGGTGTTACGGTTTGATACGGAGGGCACGCGATCTCGCTGATGCGGGCCACGGCGGAGCGAGCGTGGGCGAGGGGGACGTCGAGGAGCGCCATGAGATCGAACTCGGGGAGGGAGAGAGCGTCCTGAGGAAAAGGAGACGAGCTCAATTTATAGAAGCTCGAGTAGAAGAATCCAGAGAGAGAGAGAGAGAGAGAGGTTTTGTGACCTTGGCGGTGATGATACTACGAGCGGCGAAGACGTGGGAGAGGGAGGGGGGAAGTCCCATTTGGCTGATGAGCTTGTTCGACATTTTTTTTTTTTTTTTTTTTTGGGCTTTGCCCCCTCTCGCGCGTTTCCCGCCCTTCTATAATTGGAAACTTTGGAATTGTATGGCCCAAGCGAACCCGACCCGACCCGACTCGAGCCGTATTCAGACCCAATGTGATCAGGTTTGAGTTAAAAGTTATTGATGTAGTGACATTACTATAAAGATAAATTATAATTAATTAAATTTTGATAACATTTTTTTTTTTTGGTATGTTCAGCCTAGAATAATATGTGGAGCAGACAACTTCTTATAAATACTTTTTTTCTGGGTAGGGAATCCAAAATATTTTTATGTTCACTAAATACTAAATTACTGGCATGTAACACTAAGTATGGACAAATTCGAAGGAGATTTGATGAAATGATATAAATTATACCAAAGACCATTATACAAAATCCAAAAATTTGAAGTTTAGGAGTGCGCCAAAAATTGAGAATCGAGAATCGAATAATAAGCACTGAATGATTTTGCTCCTTCTTGGAAGAGAATAAGTCTCTTAAATTTTTTTATCGGGTAAGTTCCATCCCGCACGAAAGGCGTATTAAGATCCAGTAGCAATATCAAAGTGTTTCAAATAAGGGTTATCTTGACTTAGGTTTGCCTTCGGCTTATGTCAACAACTAGAAGAGCTCTAATAATAATGATCCGCAAGAAGATGAAAAAAATAACAATATATGGATTTAATTCTTAAATCAATCTGTTTATGAGAAAAGATAAAGAGACCCTAAGGACTCGATTGTATGGATATGTACTATTTATTCAGACAAAGTCGACGGGCTCAATATCAAAGAATGTTTTTCGATATGATATGTAGTCACAAAGATCGCTCTAATTACAGCTACATCTAGGACTAAAAACTAAAAAAAAGGAAAAAGTAACAATGAGACCACGGACTCAACACCAAATCAAACGTAAGCTTAATTTGAATTCTATACATCTACTACGTCTTCCTTTGACATATCATATATTACGCGTCTTCCTTTGACAAACTTAACTAAAAACTTAAAAAATGTAAGGATCAAAATAACAAAGATAAATATTTTTAAAACAGAGAAAACTTTTGCCCCATTAACCATATGTTTCTCGACAAATTCTTAATTTGAATTCTATGTATCTACGGGAAGCATCTCAGGCATCATGCAACCTGAACTAGGTGCTATTCTCTTCACCCTCCATGAAAGCCCATCAGCATCTATTGCATCCTCTTCATAATATTTTTTCTTTTCATAATTATCAACGTTGACACGTTCCAAATATGCTTCTTCTTCGTGGTTATTCATGCCGCAACCAATTGCATCGAGCATTTCATGAACTACGTGGGTCTTATCAATCTCATCCTTCATATATTCATCTTCATCCAATCCCATAATATTCAAAACATTATCAATACCTCGTCCTCCATCAGTTTTATCGTGGCTAAGTTCCAGGGCTTTACGTTGCATGTGCTCCAGTAGAACCAGGAACTGAGACGACCACTTAGCCGGCAAAAGGCTCTGCCCGATGAGAAGCTCGAACGATGCGATTGGCATTCGCGCGATCGTCTCTACAGGCGTTCCTGAGAAGCCCACGACGAGGATCGCGGCGAGTCCCTTGATGTGGGGCGCTTCGGAGTCAGCATGAAAGCGGATGAGCTTAGCGTTATCGGGGTCGGAGTACGCTCGGACCCATGCCCTATGGCGTGTGGACAGGCCCCGCCAGATTTCGTTCTCAGGGATTTTGTACTGCGGGTCGAGAGAGGCGAGCTGTTCGCCGTACCGCATGACTCGATGGCATCTGGCCCTGACGTCGGGGATGTTCTGTAAATTCGCTAAAACTTCGGCAAAACTGCGAGGGAGGAGGGCGAGTTCAGCGAAGACGTCGATATCGCGTTTGTTTTGTGCTTTTGCTGGTTTGATGAATTGCGGAGAAGTCGCTGCTTCTCGAAGAGAAAACTTGTGGGAGACAGAAGAAGGAAGAGTGAGAATTCTCGGAAAGAAGAATCTTGAGTTCGCGATGTGAGATTCGAGAGGAAGTGGAAGAAGAGAAGGACCTCGAAGAGATGTGGTGGAGATCGCCATTAATAATGTATTAAGAGAAAGATATATTACGAGAGGGTTTCTTTAGATATCATTGCGTATATATATACATATATATAAAGCGTTGAAATATAGGATTAGAGAAGTTAAAAAAACAAAAAAATGACGTGTATATTTAATCCTAATCATGTTGTGTTTGCTTGCAGAGCAAGTTTTGGGCCCAATAAGGCCCAGTAACAATGTTGGATCTGCTAACGCCCGTAAAAGGCCAATGAAATCGGGATTATTGGTCCAGGATTTGGCCCCGTTTAGAAATAGTAATTCGAAATGACGTCATTGCCCCTGTTATATGGGAATAATATGCTGCGACCAAGGGTAATTTCGTCATATCGTTAACGTCCCGTTTGCATATCGGCTCCGGAGAAGGGGAACCCTACATCCCGCTCCAAGACATCCAATCCGGACCGTCAAAATAATAACTAAATCCCAACCGTACATTTCCATTCATCCGACGGTTAGAAACGCTTTATTCGAATCTCCTTACCGAGTGGCTCCAACGGGTGTGAAAATGGAACGTTACAGGAAAATTTTGAAATAAAGATCAAAAGAACAGGGGTTTCACTAGGGGGCGCGCTTCTTCTCTCTCTCTCTCCCCCTCTCCCTCTCTTCCTCTCTCCTCCGGATAAACCCTAGGGGGAAGAATCGCGATCTCTGCGGCGGCAATGGAGGATCCGTACCCTTCAGCGAGCAAGGAGCGCCGTGCGGCGGCGGAGGAGGAGCTCCGCCGCCTCGTCTCAGAGGATAGCGGCGCTACTCCGACGATGCTCCGCGTCGCGTAAGAGAATCTGATCTGTTTATTCGATCGAGCTTTCTTTTTTTTTGTGTTGTTTCGTAGAAGGTTTGGGATCGTCACGGATGGTGGTGACTGCGTGATCGCAGGTGGCGGCACTCCGCGGAGCGCGCAGATCCTTGCGGGGCGGTGAGGTCACCGGATCAGCTGGATAACGGCGCCGATGACGGCGTCGATGTCGCTATTACGCTGCTGGAGCCGATCGAGGAGCGGTTCCCTCTTCTTGCGGACCCTGATATACTGTATCAGGTTTACATCGATCTCTTCTTTAGATCTAATATTAACCCTTCTTTGTTTGTTCGAAACGAACACGTGTATCTTTGTTTAATTCTGTTTGTTTATTTCTTTAATTGTCTCCCTCATCGTTCTTGGATTGGTTTTAGTTAGGGATTTGCCTAGTTCGATTTGATGTCTTGTGTTTTTAAGGGCGATTACGAATAGTTTCTGTCAAAATGGATTAGTTGAATATTGAGTGCGATTTTGATATGCTCTTTAATGAAATTGGTGTACGGATCTTACATGAAGATTTATGAGATGAGCTACATTTGTTGCTTAGGTTATAGTTATCCGTATCAATTGAAATTGTAGTTAGATTTAACAGGCGAATTTTAGTTGTGTAATTGGAAGTGTCGGTTGCTAATTTGTGAGATAAGATCTTGCTCTGAATGCTTAATACTACAGGGGACGTGATAATAAACTTTCATTTCATGTCGGCTACATGTCTCCTACCCTGCTCTAACTAGTGAATAAAACTTCATTTCTTGATTTCGGTGGTTTCTGCAAGCAATTAGAATGAATTCCAATTCCAACGATTTCTAGATTGTGCAAACATGTCCTCTTCATCATTTCTATCCGTTTCACTTATATGCATAATCTAAATTAATAGCCTCATGTTGCAATCGAGTGCATGCGGGTTGAGGGTCGTGATCAAATCTAGGCTTACGTAAGAGAAAGGGTCGTGAACTCGTGATCAAAACTAGGCCCATTGGACCCTACATAACCATTACACCACGGTAAAGCAAATGACATTAAAAAATTCTGTGTAATTCAGGATAGGCTGAACTTCTCAGTATTTGTGATGTTTGTTCTACTCTCTATGTCCATCAAGGTGTAATTGCCGGAAAAAGAGTTCTAATGCTTTAGAATGAAAACGTTTAGACTTATGTTGCTGGGTCAAGGTTATTATAATTGCTTCCTTTGTTTTTTTTTTGTTTTTTTTTTGTTTTTTTTTTTTTTCTGATATGGCTTCTGTACTTATGTTATTTGACAAGATGCCTGTTCAGGACAAGTGTGAGCTAATTGAGGAAGATTGCCTGGCTGATTCGGCCAAAGGTATGATTCTTTGAGTCCTTTTCATCCTCTTTAATCACTAAAAGCAAAAACTCGTGTACGATTTGGCAATAATATTTCATTTTTTACCATTGTCTCAGAGAAGTTATGCTCAACCCACTTCATTCAGACTACCCTAGTCTTGAACTAACAGGACCTAACAGAGCCCACCAATTCTTTTTGCATTATTGCACACTTTGCCAGGCCCTGTGTGGAGAGTTTATAAACAGTTTGTTTTGGAGTATTTTAGCCTTTATGGAGGTTTTCTATATATTTTTTTTCCTCATAAATTCTAGGGTTGAAAAAGTAGATTTTGAATTTTCGTAATACATTGTGGTATGGTGGTTTTTTTAATTATTTACAAACAAGATGCCTATATTATCACCAGCTCTTTAATGAATATGAATTTACATGTGCATGCTTTTATCTTGGTGTATAATCATAGTAGCTCTAGTAATACTTGTTACAGTAGTGGTACAATCATCCTTCCATGTTCCACAGGCCCTGTAAAATGCATCATTGAAGATAACATGTGCATGCTTTTATCTTGGTGTATAATAGTAGTTGCTCCGTAATACTTGTTACAGTAGTAGTGCTCACCACCAACACTCTTCCTTCCATGTTCCACAGGTCCTGTAAAATGCAGCATTGAAGATAACTTCTCTGAGTTAGAGACTTTCCATGCTCAAGAAGATCAAACACTAGATAAAACGAGCAAGCAAATACAACGAGTTCCTCAGCTGTCTGTGTCCCCTGAGCGGAAAAAGCCCAAGTCCAGTAAGTTCAACCTGCGTAAAAGTTTAGCTTGGGATAGTGCATTTTTCACAAGTGAAGGTATTCATCCTTGCCCTTAAAAGCCTTTAAGGAAAAAAAAAAAAAGGCTAAAATTTATACTGCATGAGTTTCTTAAATGGTTTCTATCCTTATTAATGCGTATAGGTGTTCTCAACACTGAGGAGTTGGCTATTGTCAATAGCACATTCAGAAAAGCTGAAACATTGGCTCTGCCTGAAATTCCAGAAGAAACAAGGATATCATCGGAGTCGATTTTAGATATTGATAACTGGGCTTTAGAGAACCCTAACCTCGAAGTAGAGCTGTTTGAGAATGTCCGAGCTTCCATCCAAAAGTCTCTTGGTAAATCTGATAATGCTTCAAATACTACAAGTTGCAGCTTGAAGAAAGATCAGAGGGGGCTGGATGCATCACGACTAGCCTGTAAGATATTTAAACCTCTGAAATTGTAAACATTGTTCTTTTCATGTCATGTCTTAAATTTACCAGCAGAAGATAATATATTTAAACCGCTGTATTTTGAGATTTTAATTGTTGTGTTGATTTTCCTACTTATCTTGGCAGCGAGGGAGAAGGTCGACCGATCTTCTCAGAATAAGGTACATTATTCTTGATTATATCTTATCTTCTGTTGTTCAACCTGAATCCTTAATCATGCTTGGTTTTTCAGATAAAGCTCCCTGTTGCGGTGAAACAACATGGTCTTAGCAAGCAACAGCCACAAAACATTTCTAAGAAGACTCATGCTGTTTTGAAACTAGTAGGTTTTCCTGTGTTTGACAAGCTACTTGTCAATACAATGATCCAATTTGGCTATCTGCATTAGGCTCTCCTTTTTTTTCGTGAGGTTAAACTAACTCTTGTTACAATATGAATCAAGGTCACTCATGGAACCCTAGATCCAGACGAATCATTAAAGCCATCGAGAATCTTGCCTAAAGCTACTCGGGTGATGGTGCCAAGCAAAACAAGTGCTTCTGGGAACAGCCAGACAAAAAGTAGCAACTGCAAGCTTTTCTTTTGTTCATATTTTAGAAGCCATTCGGATATTTATCCACAATGAAGTGCCTTATTCCCTGGTTTTTGAGATTGCTCTTCTAATCTAGGAAGCAAGCTTTCAAAAAATAAACATTTTCACGAACAAAAAGTCTGAGACTAAAGCTACTTGGGTGATGGTGCCAAGCAAAACAAGTGCTTCTGGGAACAGCCAGACAAAAAGTAGCAACTGCAAGCTTTTCTTTTGTTCATATTTTAGAAGCCATTCGGATATTTATCCACAATGAAGTGCCTTATTCCCTGGTTTTTGAGATTGCTCTTCTAATCTAGGAAGCAAGCTTTCAAAAAATAAACATTTTCACGAACAAAAAGTCTGAGACTAAAGCTACTTGGGTGATGGTGCCAAGCAAAACAAGTGCTTCTGGGAACAGCCAGACAAAAAGTAGCAACTGCAAGCTTTTCTTTTGTTCATATTTTAGAAGCCATTCGGATATTTATCTACAATGAAGTGCCTTATTCCCTGGTTTTTGAGATTGCTCTTCTAATCTAGGAAGCAAGCTTTCAGAAAATAAACATTTTCACGAACAAAAAGTCTGAAACTTTTGTTTCGGCATGAAATTAAAATGCGCTTTTAGGCCCCAAAAAGAGAAGCAGTTATATGCAGCTTCTGCTTCTACAGTACTGAGAAGATGTTTGAGGAGTGGAAAGCTGTTAACACTTCTTCAAAGAGCTGTATGTAAATAACTCTTCTACAAAAGCTTAATCCAGGCCAAATGAGTCCCATGTATATTGTAGAGACATCTAATCTTGTGTTCTTTATAGCTAAAACTTTGTTAACATGATTGCAGGTAGCGTTATTAATCGGCAACCCGTGAATAAGACAGCGAATGATTCACGCAAAGTCACTCCTAAGTCTACTGTGCCACCAAAGTACAGTTCAGGTGTAGTTTCACGCAATGCGGTATTATCAACAGCTGCTAGTACAACTCAGAGTACTATACTCACTAGCTCATCAGATTCAATAACTAGATTTCCGTCAGAAAATACAAAGAAAAAAACCACAGCATCAAGGAATACAGCTCATCCTTCATCAGGTACAGCCAATAAGAAGACCCCCAGTAAGAAGACCCCTTTGAGGACATCTAGCACTAAACTTGAGCTGAAAAGTCCAGGGATCAAAATTCCAAGTGTATCGCCAAGCAGTTCTATAGATAGTGCGGCTTCAGTGTCTGCACTATCAGTCTCGAGTGCTATGACTTCAGTTTCTGCTTTATCGGTTTCAAGTGCTATCAAGTCCAGCGATAGAACAGAGAGCCTCGATTTTGGGTCTTCTTCACCACCTTCTTTCTTAGAGAATAATGGCCTCTCTTCGTTGGGTTTGCAATCCACAATAGACTTACCAGCCATTCGTGGAATTTCTGAGCCAGCACCTAAGGATGTTTCCATTCATGGAATTTCTGAACCAGCACCTAAGGATGTTTCCATTCATGGAATTTCCGAGCCAGCACCTAAGGATGTTTTTCCGAGTAGCACTAATGCTAGTTCCCAAGGAAGAAGAAGCTTTAAACCAACCGGACTTCGGATGCCAAGACCCAAGATTGGATATTTTGAAGCAGTTAGTCTACTCTCTCTCTCTCTCTGTTTCTCTCTCTCTCTCTCTGAGTGATATGCAGGCAGTGATATTAGCTTGGCAGAAATTGTTGTCAACAGGTTAGATATATTCAACCTAGTAAAGTTGACCATATGGATACTAACTAGGTTTGATGCATCTAGTTTGTCTATAATAATTTTTCCTTTGTTAATATCACTACCCTATACTGTATATACTTCGAATTGCTTCTAACTAGAAAAGCTGATCTTTCAGGAGAAATCTCTTGTACGCAACATTGATACAGTAGCTCCAGCTAGTCAACCGCCGAGTTTTGTTAAGAACACCTCTGGAGTGAGTAGATCTATCGAGGTAGATACAGTTAAGCCCAACAAGATCCAGTATTCGAGATCAGATACGCAGAAATCAACAGCAGCTTTGGATAACGGCCACATCCAATCACTTCATCAAATGGTAGAGAACAGAACAAAGAGTTCACCTAATGAAAAGGAGGGTTGTATTGGAAAAGAGCGCATGATTGCGTTTCCGACCAAGAAGGAGAATGTTCCTTCTGATAAAAGTGATGATTTGATCCGAGCCATTCAGTGTGAAGATCTCAATAATAAAGCAATGGCAGTAGAACTCGTAAGAGAAAAAGTGTCTTCTCTTTCTCTTCTCGAGACGAAAGACCTATAGCCGCGAAATTTTCTCATGGAATTTTAAGGCTATTCATAATCCATTACTTAAAAACCAGATTGGTGTTGAATGAATACATTGTAATCGAGCTTTGATGTATCTGATTATGCTGTCGATAAATGGGCTGAAAAACTATTGGCTGTGAAAATACTACTGCTGGGTTGGAGTTATTGAATCAACCAGTCTTGTTGTGTAGTATCTGTTTCATCGAAGCTTCAGTAGTGATAGGCGAGCTGAGGAATTTAGTTACAAGGAGAGAAGTACCCGTCTTTATGGCTGTTCATTTTAGTTTTACTCCCCTCTGTTTTTGTTTTTAAGACTTCTGTGCATGAAGGGATAGGCTTTTTAAAAACATAAATTTTGACTTTTAGATGTTTCAAGTGATATAAATAATGTTCATCAATCTGCAATTTTGAAGCTCCACCATCGGAAAAAAAAACATCCTTTGATATGTATATATACACACACTATTAAACTACCCACTTTTCTTTTTCCCTTCTCTTCCTCTCTCTCTCTCTCTCTCCTCTCCGCCCCTCGCCCTCGCAAATGCAACCCGTTTCTCCTCTCTCGGAATGGAACCTTCGAGAAAGAAGCTTCTCAACTCCCTCCTCTCCTTCTCCTCCTCCACTCGCTTCTCCCGAAACGTCCCCTTCCTCCGCCGCCCCTTCCAAACCCTACCTCCTCCCCCTTCCCCTCTCTCCTCCCATGGCGATCGCCGCTTCCTCTGCTCCATCTCCTCCCTCCTCCTCCTCCCCCATCATCCGAGCACCTCTTTAAGATACTTCTCTTCGGTTTCCCCTCGCCCGGAGATCGAATCGAGGGAGGAGGAGGGGGAGAAGAAGAAACCCCCCTCGCCGTCGCTCTCCGACGACGAGAGCTACCGCGATCGCCTCCTCGAGATCCACCACGAGAAGCAGAGCCGATTCGTACCCGTCAAGGCCTACTTCCTCTCCACCAGGTCTCCGATTTCATCCATTCCCCCCCCCTTTTTTGCTAATTAATACCTTTTAATTTATCGGTAATTGGGGTTTGTCGATCTCACGCAGTATTGATTTGAGGAGTTTGCAGTCTCAGAACGCTTTCAATGTAATTCCCCCAAATTCTCGTGCCACTAATTACGTTGTGCTCAGATATTACGATGTTAAGGGCGATCCACATGTGAGTTATTCCATTGAAAAATATTATGTTTCATTTACCACCACATAATATTGGTAATTTTTACCGGGCTATGCTTGTTACTGGAAGCTGATATATAGTTTCTCTGAAGCAACTGTTTAAAACAGGATACGCTTTTTAACTTTATGTAGTTTCTACTTTGTTTTAGGAATTGGAAGCTGGTTTCGTTAATGAGAGTCACTGCCACTACATGATAGTTTTTCAATACGGTTCAGTTGTCTTATTTAATGTCTCTGACCATGAGGCGGATGGATATCTGAAAATCGTCGAGAAACATGCATCTGGTTTGCTCCCGGAGATGCGAAAGGATGGTGAGCACATCAAGTTTGCTTAAGTTAAATATGCTCTTTACTGTATCCAGTCCAAAATCCTTAAATTCTTATGTTCTTCCCTGGAGAAATTATATTATCAAAATGCTAGGCACTGTTAAAAGAAAATAAGATCTTAATATCCTGTTAGCTCTGATCTGTGCTAGAGGAGACAGATAAAGGAAACAAAACGATAGCAATATTATATGATGCAATCTCGAAATATATGTATGCATGCGCAATTCCTTGGTTTCTTGGCAGAGGGTTTGGCTTACGCTGTCTGTCAGAGCTTTGGTATATTTACAAACCTCCATGTAGCCTAGAGCACAAGCAGTATGAACAGGAGTGTGGATTAGTTCGACAACAACGTGCTAACAACAAAGTGATTGTCCCTTGTGCCTTATTAAGCCATTTGGTTGTAGCATCTAGCCAGTCCTGGAAAATTGAAAGATAAAATCCTCCTCGTATATTGAACTACTGACAATTAGCAAGTCTAGAGGGCGATAGACATTTTCGCCCTCAGGATGATCAAGACATAAGAGTTCTTAACCTAGTCTAGCAATGTTAGACAGAGACCCTTATGTCGTGTTTGATTGCATGGATAGATTGATTTAGATCATTGTCACGTGCTGCTGTATAAAAGAGTTTTTTTTGCTGACGAATCAGAGCGAAATAGCTTTTGTATGTTGTTTTTCTTTTCTGTTCTTTCTTTTTGTCTCAAGAGTTTTGCGCACTAGTGGAATCTGTGACATAATAAACTATTTCGTAAAACAATTGAATTTTTGTACTCTAGATTATGCGGTAGTGGAGAAACCGACTTTGGAGACATGGATGCAGGGTGGGCTTGACTATATTGTGCTTAAGAACTTAAGCATAGATGGGATTCGCACCATTGGAAGCGTTCTTGGTCAGAGTATAGCTCTTGATTACTATATTCGGCAAGTACGCCACACCACTCTAACTTTCGTTATTTAAAGCATTAATATGCAATCTTTTTTCCTTTTTTCTTTTTTGACATTTTTTTTTTATTTCTTAGGTTGATGGTATGGTGGCTGAGTTCACTGACATCAACCGCGGCATGGAAAAAACTGGGACATTCACCATGAAGCGGAAAAAACTTTTCCAGTTGGTAGGAAAGGCAAACACTACTTTGGCAGATGTGATTCTTAAGCTTGGTCTTTTTGAGAGGTAATTTCTTGTCTTATTAATCTGCTTAATAGTAGTTGATTTAGTTATCCTGATGTTGATAAATACCAAACCATTATGTGGATAAAAAATTGTAGCTGTCGTGGCCTTTTTCAGGTGTTTGTTTAACCTCGGCCTGATCTGTTTTTCTTCAACTGTTTGCAGTTGCATTGTTTTAATCTAATAAATGTATGTGGTCTCGTAGAATGTTACATATGCTTTGAAAATTATGCAGTAATTTCATTCCTCTGGATATTTAATCCATTTCCGTATTTCTCTTTTGTCGCCCCAGGTCAGACATTGCTTGGAAAAATGCCAACTATGCTCAGATATGGGAGTATCTTCGGGATGAATACGAGCTAACACAAAGATTCGGGAACCTTGACTTCAAGTTGAAGTTTGTTGAGGTACTGATTTGTTGGTGATCTTTTTTCCTTTTTTTTAAAAAAATCTTTTCGTTTTGCTCTAGCTAGTATCTAATGTTTTTGGCCTTCACTTATAATGAATTGAAATTTGGTTTGCAGCACAATATACGGTTTCTTCAGGAGATCCTTCAAAATAGGAAATCGGATTTCCTGGAATGGCTAATCATCATCTTGATAAGTGTAGAGATCCTCATTTCTGTCTATAACATTGCTCAGGATCAATTATGAAATTACGGTTGTTGCAATGAAATTACACTATCTTCTTCGGCACTCTTTGTGTAGATACTATCAATCTTTAGGACTTGATTTAGAAGTATGAAAATGAGTTCGCAGTCTTGGGTTCCCAGATGTCCAGGATAGATAGTACTTGGGTGCATTGCTTAAACTTATCCGCCTTGCGATCAAGATGAGTAGAAAAATTGGATATTATACGACATCAAATGTCGGATAAAAATGGATAGATAAGAAGTTGGAATCCGAGGTCCCTAAAGCAAGTGGAAAAGAGCTTGGTGGTTGGTATCCGAGGTCTCAAGTTCGAATTCTAGTTGATTTACATTTCTAGCTAAGTTTATTTTAAATAAAATAAACGAAGCGGATAGCGTGCTATCTATTTCTCAAAAAAAAAAAATGGACAGATAAAAAGGGATCTACCGTTTCTTTTATTAATGGATTACCGAAAAGGAGTTGGAGGATTCTTTCTATTGTAGAGGTTCTAATACCTGCTGGAGTACTTTGTGAATGTATCATACATTTATTCCGTTTTATTTTATTTTTCTTTGACTAGCTAATTTTGTGGCAGCTTGGTATTGAATTTTAGTTGTTAACCTAACGCCGCACGAACCCTAGTAGGTCTCCTTGAAAATTGTAGTTGATGAGATATACTTTAAATCAAATTTGGGACGCATTGGGAAAGTTGATTCAAATTGGGGCTTACACTGAGGTACCTATAGAGCTACATGAAACTCTTCATCTTTAGAATTGTTTATCTTTAGTGACGTTTGACATCGAATATTTTGAATTTAGATAGCTTTGTCAAAATGTGCCGTTTTTGTCATCAAAATAACCTGCAAATTTGATCAGTAATAGTTCAGCACAAACAATGAACTTTACTATTTCCAATCAGTACGCATGTGAAACGGGTCACCAAGCGCTTTGTGGAAGAAACTCTTTCGCAAATTTTTGGGAAAAAAAAAAAAAACTAAAAAGGTGAGTCAAGGGTTGATGGGTACACGCCGACTCGCCGACCAATGGAAGTTTAGGACGTGCATTAAGCATTTAAGCTCAACCATTACTAGTGTTGGGAACGTGCATTCCACGCTCCCTTTACTCTTGTCCCTTGTACTATATTTATCGTACATTTTCGACGGGCAAATTTACATTTTCCAACCAACAGAGTCAATGTGGGTTGTTGACAGTAACAGCCACTAAACTACACCGGAAAATAATGTATTTTTCGCAATGTTATTATTATTAAATAACGCGTCCAAATGAATCTACATGAATGGGATTTGAGTTAATGTCGAATACCATTTTAATCAAGCACATGGTCTCTAATAGATTTGATATATATGCCAAATGTTATTGGTATACGCCAAAATAAGATGTTCTCTCCATTTAAAGACTATCATTCATTATTTGTCACATTAATTTTTATCAAATTTTATTTGAATTTTTGTGAATTTTAAAAATAGAGAACGCAAGACCGGTATTATTTTTTCAATGTAGAAATAATTTTTTTTCTAAAACAAATTACATCTGCTATGCAACAGCTGATTGTATAACATGCATATTTTTCAATCCTTATATAGACTGCTTAAATAATGTCAATTTTCTACAAATCATTTTTTTTTTTTTTTGAGAAAGAATTTTCTACAAATCACTATCTTGCTTAAAGGGTGATGTTAGTAGCATTGTAGATGTAAGCTTTGATACTTTCAAACTGATTCATTGAATTTAATCACTATATATATAATGTGAATTTGGTCGGTTAGCTATTCTTGGTCAGAAACTTTGCAATTCGATTGTCGTGACACGTGGCAATTTCCAATTGGTTCAACGAAGCTTTTTAAAGGCTCTTTAAGCTTGCAATTAATAATTAATACGATAATTAGGACGACCAATAACGAATTTTCCCCTTTAGAAAATTCGCTCGACCGAGAAATATCCGGATCGCGGTCCATAACCACGCTGGTCCACCAATAGCCTTCTTCCACGTGTCCTCCAGCGACACCCATTTCCTCCATGCACCCGATGGAATCTTTCTGTTCGGAAGCCGCGTTCACACCAGGGTATTGCCCTCCTGGGGCTCCAACACCTGGGCCCCACCCGTCCACCAATCGCGGGGAGATACGAAATGCCCGTACTACCCTCGTCAAACCACGCGCCTCCTCCCCTTACCCTGCGATATGGGCGGAGGGCAATATCGTCATAGAAAGGCATGTTGCCTTATAATCCTCCCTCAATCTCAGCCGCACGTTGCGCTCCATCGGACGGTGGATATCGAACTCCTAGAATGTTCCCACGGGGTACTACTCGAATATAAAAACGGGGGGGAGAGAGGGAACGTGGCCTCCTCGTCGTCTCCATCTTCGTCTTCCTCCCGTGTACGGCGCGCATCTCCCCTCCGATCGAAACAGAGCCGTCCATTTCCGACGATGGGGAGATCCTACCCGTCCGTGAGCGAGGAGTACCAGAAGGCGGTGGAGAAGTGCAAGAGGAAGCTCCGCGGCTTCATCGCCGAGAAGAACTGCGCCCCTCTGATCCTCCGCCTCGCGTAAGCTCCACCGTCCGATCTAGGGTTCCCCTCCCCCCTTCTTTTCCCTTTTCTTCTCGATTTGAAATGGACGGTGGTGATGGGGGACAGGTGGCACTCGGCGGGGACTTACGACGTTAACACGAAGACGGGGGGTCCGTTCGGGACGATAAGGCACCCTGCTGAGCTGGCTCACGGCGCCAATAACGGACTCGACATCGCCGTTAGGCTCCTGGAGCCGATCAAGGAGCAGTTCCCCGTCCTCTCCTACGCCGATTTTTATCAGGTCAAACTATGGGGATCTAATCTCTAGGCCATTTTCATATTCATCTCTTTTTTATTTTGTTAATTTTTTTTTATATTCAACTTAATACGTGTTGGAATTAGTGTTTGATCTTAGTAAGATTTTTTTTAATATTTTTTTTTAATTTTGTGTATTTGTAATTTTTTGTCCAAAATTTACTCTGCTATTTGTTTGTTTTTGTATTAATTTTTTTTTTGTTTTTTAAAATTATTTTAGCTCGCCGGAGTTGTCGCCGTGGAAGTCACCGGAGGACCGGAGATCCCTTTCCACCCTGGAAGGGAGGTATGATTTTTTATTTATTTTTTTTAAAAAATTGGCTATTGTTGAATCGTAGTACAAACAATAAATAAATAATTTGTTTTTTATATATTATTTTAGAAATTTTCCTGGTTAGGGTTTTATTAGGGTTTGGTGTGGTCGCATTAAAAGCGTTAGTAAAGTAATTTACAAATGGACTTTGTCGGAATATTATATGGCCCGATCGTAAATTTGAATAAACTTTTTCTCCTTTAGTGTTAATATATATATATTTGGAAAAATTATCTAGTTTGTTTAGAATCATTATTTGGCCAGTGCTCTAAATTTTATTTGAAATCAATTCACCGTAGCATAAGTGGTAGATACCACAATTTAAAACTAGTATGTGATGGATTTGAAATTCGAATTTGAACTGTGTGTTAAAATCGAGTTCTTCTAACCTCCTATCTTAGGGTTAGGGTTTTTGGATATTAGGAC
This sequence comes from Ananas comosus, assembly GCF_001540865.1. Taxonomy (NCBI): domain Eukaryota; kingdom Viridiplantae; phylum Streptophyta; class Magnoliopsida; order Poales; family Bromeliaceae; genus Ananas; species Ananas comosus. The sequence goes on along the minus strand of NC_033624.1, from coordinate 14,364,105 downwards.
GCTTTACGGTTTAATGTATTTTATGTATTAATATATATGTTATATATTAATATATTTTATACATTCTGATTTATATAACACAAACTACTTTATATTTTTTTTATTTTGTTTATAGTGCTATAGCCTATAGGTACCTCAAAATATTGTCCTTATTAACTGCTGATTTCTTAGAGTGATAATTGTTCAATCCCCATCTTATTTGATGGAACCAAACACCATCTTAGGGGTTTCTTTTGTATTTAGCTTCTTCTTTTATTTATTTTTTTTATTTTTTACAAATGATCCTAATAAATTTATATTTGCACATGTAATCCTTATTTTTGCTACACGAGCGCTACGTATGTATTTTTAAGTTGAACATGGTGAATGAATCTCCGTGTTTAAACACGGTAATTAAATCACCGTATTTATATTCATACTCTAATCTTTTCTTTTCTTTTTACTTAGGGACGGAAAAAGTTACAAAAAAGAACATGGTGATTCAATTACTCCGTTAAAATACGGTGATTGAATTGTCGTATTCAACTTAAAAAATGTTCGCGTGGTATATAAATATAAATTTGTTATGACTATTTAAAATTAAAAAGAGAACTAAATGATCTTATTGTTGTTTTTGGACTGCGCGGGGTCTAAGACTAATGAAAATGGAAAACACTTATATACATGTGGAAATGATGCATAATAAAGTATTTGAGGCCGGTTGGATTAATTAATAAATTTGGACGCTCGGTTTAAAGATAATATAGTTTGGTGGCCGACAAAAACAAAAAATTAATGGGCCCATTTTGTTTTTCTTTGATTTATAATGCATCTCAGATGTCGTTTTGCATGCGTTTTTTCCTTTGCTGCTCCAAGAAACTACAAGCTATGCCCCCACATTGCGTTATCATGCAAATATAAGTCATTTGGGTGTATGTGTTACTTTGGGTTTCACATTTGGCATGTGACTTGTAATGAATTTTGGACACTATGCAAAATGACTTTGTTCTTTTGTCTTGTTTTGGCTCTTGGGTTTATTTGGAAGAATAATCTGCAAATAAACTACTGGCTTAAGTATACCATCTTATATTATTATATATAGAGCTAGGCTTCTATAATATTTATAGCATTGGAGTTTCGGTACTATAGTTTTGCTTTTGATTTTAGGATGTTCAAATCAACGGTCCACACCGTTAAAACTGGTTTGGAGTATTTGATTTTTTTAGAAATAAAATTTTATATTTTTCGACGTAATTTATTTTATGATCAAATCATTTCAAACTTGTCAAATTTTAATGATTATTATGGCTAGTTTGTAGTTTAACGGTGTAAAAGAATTTAAGTTTATTCAAAATTTTGGTAAAAAATATTTTAAACTATTTATATTAAGGTCAACATCCTTGATCTTGAATTCAAAAGTTCTATTCACAAATTTTAAAAATTGTTTACCGTTTATTTTGACATGATTTACTTAGTAAATGATACCCAAAAAAATTTAAATTTTATTTTGAAGAACTTCATATACTCTAGATTATATTTAACGATGTGAATCGCTAATTTGAATACCCTAAGATCGAAAATGAGACTATAGTAAAGGAGCTCTGGTACTATAAATAGTAATATAGTATAGTAGCCTCATTCTATATAAATATATTTGTATTATATAGATAGATATTTCACGTTTTATATGGTGCTTTTAATATTTTCAAGCTCTCAGAATGCATTGGTTTGTCGCGCTGATGACCGGTAACATTGATCCAAGGGTGTGTTTGGTTCGTGCTATTTTTTTTAGATTCCTAGTAATCCAATTGGAATAAAAAAATATGACGGTGTTTGGCTAAACGCATTAAGTAATCTAGTTGGTAATACTAGATTTACTTGCGAATGAGATACATCCCAAAGTACTAATCTCATTCCTTTGAGGGAGGGTGGGTATTCTTATATTAATGGATTGGGGTAATTATAATATATCTAATCTCTTTTTTTCTTTCCACCCGTCGGCTAGTTGGTATTATTTTTTTTTATACTCTAACATGATATCTCTCTCTAAACTTATCTTTTTCTCTCTAAACTTCAACTCTTTTTCTCTCTCTAAACTAAGCTATTTCTCNATAAACTACTGGCTTAAGTATACCATCTTATATTATTATATATAGAGCTAGGCTTCTATAATATTTATAGCATTGGAGTTTCGGTACTATAGTTTCGTTTTTGATTTTAGGATGTTCAAATCAACGGTCCACACCGTTAAAACTGGTTTAGGGTATTTGAAGTTTTTAGAAATAAAGTTTTATATTTTTCGACATAATTTATTTTATGATCAAATTATTTCAAACTTGTCAAATTTTAATGATTATTATGGTTAGTTTGTAGTTTAACGGTGTAAAAGAATTTAAGTTTATTCAAATTTTGGTAGAAAATATTTTAAACTATTTATATTAAGGTCAACATTCTTGATCTTGAATTCAAAAGTTCTATCCTCAAATTTTAAAAATTGTTTACCGTTTATTTTGACATGATTTACTTACTAAGTAAACGATATTTAAAAAATTAAAATTTTATTACTAAGAACTTTATATACTTTAGATTATATTTAGCGATGTGAATCGTTAATTTGAATACCCTAAGATCGAAAATGATACTATAGTAAAGGAGCTCCAGTACTATAGATAGTAATATAGTATAGTAGCCTCATTCTATATAATATATTTGTATTATATATATAGATAGATATTTCACGTTTTATATGGTGCTTTTAATATTTTCAAGCTCTCAGAATGCGTTGGTTTGTCGCGCTGATGACTGGTAACATTGATCCAAAAGTGATAGTTTAGTATGTGTTTGAGAAGTGTGGAGGCATATTCTATATTCTTTCATGTTGTTTACTGCATGTTATAGCCTTTGTTAATACTGAAACAGTATTTTTAGCAGACATTATCAGATCTCCTAACAAGATTTAAAGCAAAAATGAAAGTACTCTCTGTGTGTATTGAAAACAAAAGGCTTCATGAAAACGTTATTACAGAAATTAGTTTAGCCATAAATAGTTACTTTTTGCAGTAACATCGATTGATGTGTCGCAGTAGTGAAATTAGTCGTCTCCTATAATTGTTGCTCATTCAGGATTCTCAATTTTATTCCATGCCTCCCTCGTTTTAGCGCGACTTGTTATAATTATGATCTGTTGTGAACTGGCATTTTCAGGACAAGACCGAGCCCCCGGAGGAGGGCCGCCTCCCTGATGCCACCAAGGGTATGTATTGTGTTATGATTAATTCAAAGTGTGTTTAGCCTCTTTTTTTGTGGTTGTACATTCTTAGATTATTGGATATTGGATATCAAAAGCATCTGATTTGATCTTGTCTTTCTTTTGTCGCATTGTTTTCAAACCCTACTTTTATGGGTTTTTCATTTAACATAAAAAAGAACACAATTTGTAGCCGTCACTTTATGTTAGTCATTGTCCTACGAAGATAAGTTTGCAGACTTATCGACAGGAAGAAGGATACTGTTAAGTCCATCTCTCGGTGCATCCGAACCTTAGAGAAAGGCAAATCATGAGAGTTCATCTGAAGTGCTTTTTTGACTGGAGCTCTTTGGAGAAGCTGGCTGTAATAGCTTCTTAACTGACATTAGTTTAATTTGTGCTGTTATCGGTATAGGTTTATCTCGATCACGCTAAGATTTAGTTTGCCTATGTTACAGGTGACTAATTATTAATATTCTGTGCTATTTGTAGGTTCTGACCATCTCAGGGATGTTTTCGGTCACATGGGTCTGAGTGATCAGGACATTGTTGCACTCTCTGGTGGACACACGCTGGTCGGCTTGTCCCTCTATTTTTCATTCTCTTTATCTTCTGCTCTTTTTATTTCTTTCTAAACTGTGCTCGATCCTCCATTTTCATTATGTTGTATCGTCTTTTTCATTGTCTCTCTGTGAATTCAGGGAAGGTGCCACAAGGAGCGTTCCGGTTTCGAGGGAGCTTGGACGCCGAATCCTCTCATCTTTGACAATTCATACTTCAAGTGCGTCGACTCTCTCTCCTCTTATCTCTTATATCCTGCAGTCGACTACATAAATTAACTGGTAGGGAAAATATTCGCATGGAAAGTGGCTTTCTCATGCATGTAATCCTCATTTCAGAGAGCTTCTGAGTGGAGAGAAAGAGGGTCTTCTTCAGCTGCCATCTGACACGGCTCTCTTAACCGATCCCGTTTTCCGCCCTCTGGTGGAGAAATATGCCGCGGTATGTAAATGCACTCGCCATTAATTTCTCTCGTATTATTCTACCGCTCTATGTAGTTTATGTGGTGAATTTAATGCCTTGCTTTCGCAGGACGAGGATGCTTTCTTTGCCGACTATGCCGAGGCTCACCTGAAGCTCTCTGAACTTGGGTAAGTCCTTTTTTGTTTCCCCCCTTTTGTTTAAATTTTATTTTGTTTTACATTTATAACCCCTCAAGAATCTGCATTTTAGTGCCTATGTTGCCCTTGTGATCTCTCTCGAGAACTCGTTTTAATAGCGTACATATGAAAGTTCTCGCGGGGATTTTTTTGACTAAAAAACAGTGGAATGCCTAAACTAACTTTTGTGCTTCTTCCAGATTCGCCGATGCGTAAAGGAACGAATGTGTGGTCGGGCGCTACGAACAACAGTGGGGCAAGTTTTGAGATATGTTGTTCTCCAATAAGCAGTTATGGGTTGTATGTTGCACTTTTTTGCGATTATATGCATCCATGATGGTTTGCAATGTGACAGCCTATTGGGTATTGTTGAAGTCTTTTAAATTTACAATGTTGTGGACGTATGTTTTTCATTCCAGCTATCAAAGTGCCCAACCTGGCGCTTATGGTATTGAGTCTTTATGCCTGAGCGTAGCTTTTGTGGTTATAGTCCCTTTTTTTTTTTTTTTAATCTGATGGTTATTGGGCAAATCCTTAGTTTGGAAACAGTAAAAGAAGGTTGTGAATGCATTAAGAAGGTTCCTTGTATCTGTCACCTAATTACATCATTGTATGTATGCATGGTAAGGTAGGTGAAATCCTATTAATGACTACGATCGGATTCAAACTTAAGAATATTATGAGAAATTGAGAAAGCAGCATTGTAAATATTGGCTTTTGCTTTGGCAACTAAATTCTACTTGGCAAGAGTTTCTGCCGCAATTTTGATCATGATCTCTAATTGTAATAATGAAAATTGGATTGGCAAAGAAAATAGAAAATGAAAACAGTAAAGTCAAAATTCGGACGACCCATTCTCCAGCAGTTTCCGATGACGGATGCAGAAGACAACCAAAATAAGAAACTCCTATCCAAGATTACATCCTTTCAGAGGAAAATACGAATCGCCACTGTAACTCCTAAACACTATCATTCGACCCATTCAATCCACTCAAAGAGTAATACTCATAAAAAATACAAAAATTAGAACTCTATACACAGGATTGAAAAAAAAAAAACAATGAAAACTACTGGAAAACGAATAAATAGTTCTTACTGCTCACCCTGCATGTTATTTGTGATATCTGACTCGGGAAAAAGAAATTTTCAGAAATCACATTAAACATACCTGTGGATGGCTATCGAAGCTCCGGATACCCTAGGGAACCAGTGGGAGACCCCAATATAGAGTCGTCCGCGTACTTCGCATCTATAGAGAGTGCAGGGGCAAAGCTTTTTTCGGTTTTCTCGCAGGTGGGAGCCCGCTCCAATGCGAGAGCATCTTGGATTTCCTTGAGCACTTCTGACGTCGATGGCCGGAGGCTTATGTCTTGTTTGAGACACCTAACTGCTGTTTCGGCTATTTTCCAGATGGATTGGATATCATTGTAAGTTCCTTGCAGTAAAGGGTCGACAATTGCCTCGATGTTTCCACTCTCGTAATAAAACTTTGCCTGAGTTAGGAATTGATGCAAGGAAAAGAAATTGAGGAGAAAAGTAAGCTTCTGTTAATTAGGCTTCAGGAGCATAGAGTTCGAAGAAAATCATCATTCTTTTTTATAACTAGAGCAGATTATGTAAAAAGTTAATCAGAAAAGACGGTGTCACAAGATTGAAAAAGAAAATGTGTAATTTCATCCATCTTAAAATAAGAGAGAAAAGCGAACTGACCCATGGGCCTATGTTTCGGAATTTTTCTCCAAAACTCGTGCCAGATATTGGCTCTTTGCCTGAAATCAGCTCGAGGAGAATAATGCCAAAACTGTAAACGTCGCTCTTCTCTGTCAACTGCTGAGAAGTGTAGTACCTATAAATGTTGAAGCCTTATAAACTGAGAGCAAAAATGAGCAGCGTAAAAAATATATATTAAAAAATATTAAAATAATCAACACTGGTCGTTATGCTCAACAAACTATGACATACACATGAACCAAATAGAGGAAAGTACTCATAGCCTATAGGTAATTAATACTTCAAATCGAAACCACAAGGCTCTTAAATAAGGTGCTAAATATTTGGTAGTAAATTATAGGGATAATATCTAATATACCCTTCAAAACTTTAAAAATATCTAATATACTCCTTGTTGACCAAAATCCTCTTATTGATTTCCAAAAATTCCTACAAATATCCTCTAAATCCTAGGGTTTACTAATGGGATTTGGAGTTGCAAAGGGTATTTTGGAAATGGAAGGGTAAATTTGAAAATTTTGAATAGTCAGCGGTATATGAGCAAAAGACCCTACAGTATAATTCCTAACTATCTTAAACAAAAGGTTGTAGCATGCTATCTCGGAAGAAATGTCCTTACTCAGGATCCAAGTACCCCAGAGTTCCTCTCACCATGCTTGAGACATGGGAATCTTCCACTGCAGGCTTCGACAGGCCAAAATCCGATACCTTCGCTCTCATATTTTTGTCAAGAAGAATGTTGCTAGTTTTAAGATCTCTGTGAATGATTGTTGGAGTACAGCCAGTGTGAAGGTATTCGATGCCTAACACAGTTTGCAAAACCATTGATTGTTATGTTTCTCCTAACTTCACAGAGGTAGATAATGTGTTAAAAAATTATATGTTCAGGGGAAGGGTAAAAAAAAAAAAAAACCTCTTGCAGAATCTTCAGCAATCTCAAGGCGTTTGATCCAACCAAAATGCTTTTCTTGAGCTGCAGGTTCCATAATAAATAGTGAAAAGCAAATCCCTCTCAATCTAAAACAAATTTCTTATGAGTAGACTAAACCAGGACTCACCATGAAGATGCTCTTTGAGAGTTCCGTTATGCATGAACTCATAAACCAGGATGTTCTTTCCTTCTTGCTGGCAGTAACCAAGAAATGCTACCAAGTTTCTATGATGTATTCTTGAGAGCAGAGACACCTGAAAGAAGTTAAGAGTCATGAATTTCATTTACTTGTAACATGCCAAAGAACAGAAATATTACTGAAACAATCCACGTTAAGCATAATTGTATTGCATTTGTGAATATAAATATAATAGTGAATGCAGAACAAAATATTTTATAGTAGTACGTCTAAAGAATTTAAGCGAGTTGCATCAGGAAAGGAAGATTGAAGGTTCCTTTGACTGTTTGCAATAGAGAATGACTTGGAAATGCAGTCTAATTTAAGGTTTAGAGAAGTTACGACTACAGATAGTAATTCTGTTATTGTTGACCTCAATTTTATAGTGCATTTTCTAACTTAAAACAAAACATTATTTTTCCCTCTTTTTTTTTTTTTCTTTTTCCTGTTGGCGAAGTATAATGCTTACAGCTAACATTACTCTGAAGCAGGAATAGAATAGCCACAAAAAAAAGAACATATTTTACAACAAAAAAGAAAATCAAATCTCTAGAATTTACATGAAGATACCTCATTTTTAAACTGTCGGGTTCCCTGGTAAGAATCATTTAAAAGAACTTTGACTGCAATTTCCTTTCCATCTTTCGTCTTTCCATAATATACTATCCCAAAACCTCCAGAGCCAATTCTTTTTGCGAAGTTCCCGGTGGCTTCTTCAAGGTAAGATAATGTATACCTATGAGCGGTTTCTGTGCCAAGTTCACTGAAGGAAGAGATTAACTTCGTTGGAGGTAGGACTTTAGTAAGATCATCTGTAAAAAGAAAAGAAAATATTTTACACTTTTGAAAAGGTGAATATAGAAAATGAAAGCATATTACTAGGCTATATACAGTTACCTTCTTCCGAGAAAAACTTTATCTTTTTATGCGCTAACAAATAGTAACAAAGAATGGCTCCAACGAATAACGCAGCTCCAAGCACAGAACATAAAACTATTACTATGTCAGTCCTTGCATTCCTTTCCTTTCGAAGATACATGTTACCGGTGTAGCTAAACAAGCAAATCAATAAAAGAAATCTCAATCTGAAGTTCTGAACAATAATAGGTGGTAGCAAATAAAAACTAATGATAAGACATTAAACTGAAAGAAGGGTAACATGTTGCACCAAGGTAAACAAAGAAATATTTGGATATTCGCCAACTGCTAATTGCAACATAGGTTATCAAACAAGAGACCTTTAACCATATTTGCAACTAGTGTCAATTAGCTGATTCAGTGGTCTAACTTAACTACACCACAGCAAATATTTCCCAAATATTTGACCTGAATCCTTGACCACTTGATTTGCTCAATTTCCTAGTCTTTTCTTACATTGTACTTGAATATAAAAAAGAAAAGAAACTTAACGTACGTAATAACAATCGGAGAAAGCAAAAATTTGTCACATGAATAAATATTAAGCTACATTAAAAAAAACTACCCTTGCAGCCTCGTACTTCATCCCCTGTTTTAGTTACCCTCATTCCTGCATTATTAATTGCTGCAGTGTGAATCTTATACATCATTCTACCCTCAAATAAGTCCAAGAAACTGCAGTTAGCAAATGTGCCTGTATTACTGCTAAAAATGTTCAGCGTACGCTGTAGCCTATTAGAAAACCACCGAATACTGTAAGAAAAATAAAAGAAGCTTTATTCAAAAGCTTGTATTACTGCAAATAATGTTCAATGCATGCTGTAACCTATTAGAAAACCACAGAATACTGTAACAAAAATAAAAGAAGCTTTATTCAAAAGCTTGGCTCTTTGATTCAAAATTGTAGAGTCCAAACTTTAGTGCAAAACCATAACTATAAAAATACAGGAATAAATCTAGAGGGACCGATATTATGCAATCTCTCAGAAAATTTTTGACTTCATACTTGATGAACACTGATTATCAATTTGCAGAAATCAATACTCACTTGAAAACAATTTTCTTGTCAAGAAGACCCCTGGGCACAACTCCAGAGAGCATATTGTTCTGGACATACCTGCAATTATCAATTTTCACAAAGTCATCAAATTCTCTTCCTAAACATTACATGATCCAGAAAAGGAGTAAGGAGAGCTATGAGTAATCAAGTAATAACACTGCGACAAAGAACTTACAATTCCGTTAAACTTGGTAGGTCCGTCAAAGAAGAAGGCAAACTACCCGCCAGTTGATTGTTCTCAAGGTGACTGCATTTTAAACAGAAAAAAGCCCTTTCTAAGAATACTTAGAGATGTGTACTTGGAAAATACAACAACAGCACTAGTCAGCTTCTTACATAATCCTCAGATTCAAGCATCCAGAAAAATTAGGAATTGAACTGGTGAGGTTATTATTGTTAAGCCATCTGCAACAATCAGACTGATGGTAATAAGAAGGAAGCACTTTGTAATTCGATAAGTGTGTGTATAAAAGGATGTGGGGACAAAATAAAAGAAGAAATAAGACTTGTAAATTGAAGGGCAACATGTAGGGGGCAAAACATGAAATTAATTTATATCTTACAACTCCACTAAGCCTGATAGCCTGGTTAGTTCCAATGGTATGTTACCCGTCAAATTCTTACCTGACAACATACTGGTTAAAAACAGAACTTGTTAGCTCAAAGTACAGGTCAAATATTTGTCTATAATTAAACACAGAAATAAAGCATTCCAGAGCAGCTGACATCCACATATACAAGAAAACCCAGGGTCAACACCACTGAACAAATGGTTAAAAATGAAAACTAAGCCAGAGGTACCAACGCCACTTTAGTACATTGATACTATCTTTGGTTGTGGATCGGAGCTACATTGAACCCAAGACCATGGAGCAGGCAGACAAGGATCGCCACCTTCTTGTGCCAAATCAGCAAATGGATAGTGCGATACAAAGCTTGCCATAACAGACGCTGGAACACAGTCAAAGAGTTAACAAAGATCAAATAAAAGGAACTAAAAAAAATCTCTCACACACGCTAATAGAAACAAGTCCCGAACTTAAGTTTATATTCCGGTTTTTGAACCCTCAAACTAACATGCAACTCGATTGTAGAACATTGTGTTACATTCCATTAGATCTTAGTGGTTTTTTCAAAAGAAAACACAGAATGTTTAGTTTAACTAGAAATATTCCATAAAAATAATTTATCATTTATATATATCATTAATTTCTAAAGAATTTGCTGAAATCTATTGCTAGGGTGTTCAAATCCAAAAAAATGAAGTTCGAGGACTGTTTCCAAATGACCTATAGATTGAGGCCTTGAGGATCTTCATGTACATTTTTGCCTTAACCATACTTATTCTGAGAGTTATAAGCAATGGAACAAGATTCAAGCTTACCATCTTGAGAGCCAAAATTTATCGGAAGATACTTGTATATCTCCAAAGCATTCAAAATGGGGCCTCTGGAAGAGTCATTCGTTTTCACAAATGCAAAAGAAAACACAAACGGAAGTGAAATATTGTAGTAACCCGGTTCGTACAACCGATATTTTCCTGGAGCATTTTCTTCCACATCAACTGTCGGTTTACTAACATCTGCCATTCCTGGAATAAATAGCTTAAATCTTCTTGTTTCAGTTGGATTAAGATCTTCTATTTCTGCAAAGTATGAAAATGCCCACCCACATCCCGGAAATCCTTCCAAGTTTAGCCGATAAGTTAATGTTCCATTTTGACCCACTACTGCTGTTTGCATCACTTTCTGTGGCGGTCTTTCATTTAAATTAACATCTATAGCCATATTTGTTGAAACATTTGTAGTTCCTGGATCAACATCAACCAAGTAGTTTGGCTTTCTTATAGAATCAGATTCCCATATTCTGTCGAAAGGGTCATCTGGGTACCTAAAAGAACGGCAGTATATAGAAGATAAGTATGATTAGCACCAGTATATAGAAGAGAAGGATGACTAGCACCAGTGTACAGAAGAGAAGGGTGATTTAGCACCAAAACCATAATAAAAGACAACAAATTGAAGGGTGGAAAAGAATAAGTCGGAGAGGGTGAAGTATCACAATAAAAGGAGAAAAATAAACTATTTTGTACACTTTCACCTATGTGTATAAAGAATCAGTAACCAATTCATCAAAGAGATTCAGTAACCTGTTGTTACTTAGGAAGACAAAGCAGTGTAGAATGTATCATATATTATGGAAATAAAGGACGGTATCTAGCCAACTTATAATCAATCCATTACTACCAAATATCTTAATTAAAGCATAGTTCTCCAGTTGCTGTCAAGTCATAGTGCTGATAATTCTGCCAGCAATATCATATAACATACTTTCAAAATTTATACATAGGAATATCTAGCACCTCAAAGTGTATATTTGCATTCATACCCTGCAAATGTAGGCAACCCATATAAATTGCCAAATGATTACAAAATCATAGGAAAAAAAGGGGCTGCAGTGCAGAAGATAATACACATTTTTATCATGAGATTTCTTTTTTTTTTTCAGAGTGAATGATGCATCTGGATGAGTAGTTTGAATAAAATGCATTTCATATATCGACTAGTTTGCCATGCAGATTTTCAGATTTACAGCAAGCAGTGATACCAAACGAAAATAGTAAGATCTGAAGAAAATATTAGAATCAAAATTTTGCTGGTATCAATATATCTTGTAGGGATACCTGACAGAGTCCGTACTCTGAGCTCCAAAATTTATTCTTGCAGACAAACTGAGGAAAAACTCAGCCTCATATTCAGTATAATAAAGTGAACCGTTAAACAGTCGGAGCTCCAATGTAGATATAAACGGCTGCCCTGTTGTAGCATTAGAGAGACACACACTAATTGTCGGTGAAGAAGCCAGCATAATCATCTCCTTGCTTATTATTTTGTTTTCATCATATATAACAATTGTTGACCAATGCGATGCTCCTATATAGAGGTCGAATTGCGGGAAAACACTACTGTTGTCAAAGTTCCCATACAAGAAGCTAGCTCTTATAAGGTACCTAGTTCTTGTTGTTACGTTGAATGTATAACAATACTTTCTTTCGTTGGCAGGGAAGTAGCGTAATGTTGCGTACTGTCTTCGGCTCTCATTTGGGATTGATACTTTTGCAGTTTCACCGAAGATGAATTGAGTGTCCGGAGCCCATTCGAGTCCAATATCATCCACATACTTCTCTGTACCTCCACAGTCTATACTAACAAAACCTGTCATTGTGAGGCAAAAAATGATAAGCTCTATGTGCCATTAACTGACCCTGCATAACAGTACATTGACCGTAAATAAAAGCAAGTATCGCACTGATAATGTGTGTACACCAATATGCATACATTAATACATACCTAAGCGTCACGGATACTGACACTGGATACGGGATACGACATGACTCGACAACTTTCAAAAAATTAGGATACGAATACGGCATGAACACCGCTAATAAAATATAATATTATTAATATAATAATATACATTTATTTTATATAAAATATTAATTTTGATAAGATATTGTTATATTTCTCATACGAATGAAAGTTAGTAAAATTTTTATTGATAGTTTATATATTTTAAGAAAAAATTTCTCCACCATACATAATTTATTTATATTTTCAAAAATTTTTTTATGCATTCATCAAAAAACTAAAATATTTATCATCTTACATTATATATGCATAAAAAAATAAAATAAATAAATAAATAAATATATATAAATTGTTTGCGCTATGGATCAGCATTAAACGCGCGTCCAAATAGCATCCACATTGGACACATGTCCAACATCCGTGATATAGATACATACACACGTACGTACGTACATGCATACATGCCATACATCTACCAATATAAGTCCCTAGATGATAACTAAATCCATATGTTAAATGTGAAGAAACCTACCATAGAATGAAACAAATAGACTATCAACAAAGGACTCCTATCTGAGCAAAATGCGCGATTATAAAATTCGCGCCAATTAAAAGGATCATGTTGCACATAATAGGAATATCACCAACAAGAAAATATCAATTCCCAAAATCTAGTTCTCATAGTTGTATTTTATTTTATTCCAAACCCTAATTTTCACACACGTAAAAGCAGTACAGAAAGAATTTATTGATAAATTCTAATTAGTACAGTTCTACATTCCAAACAACAGAAAAGCAAATTTAAAAAAAAAAATCTGAACAACAAAGAAGTTACAATATTAGGCAACTTCTAATGATAACTACCTGCAATTTTTTTTATGATTAGTTACCAACAAGAGGAAGGCGAAAAGTAATTGATCAAATAATCGCTCGCGTCGTGTGTTAATTACAAGCAAGAACCGATGCGCAGGATCAAACCAGAACCCTAGAAACTCTACAACAACGTACAAAACAAGCAAGTGTACACTAAAACCCTGGCTTCCATTAACCTACCAGCGACATGCTTAATTCAAATAGAAAAAGTACTTGCAAATGAACTTAAACTCGAAGCGCTCACCAGGCATTTGAGCATTTGCCGCAGAGAAGACGACGACGACTACGAGATGAAGGAACACGAAACGGAGAGAAGACGCCATTGATGGTGGCGTAGCGTTCCTCAAAAGCTTCAACAATGGCGGGATCTGCACCTTTCTAGAGAGAGAGAGAGGGATCGAAGAGGAGGAGGTGTGAAAAGGGTTGGAGAGATAAAGCTGAGAAATGGAGAGAGAGAGAGAGAGAGAGGAGAGAGAGAGAGGGAGAAACCTTTTCGCCTTTACAGGGAGAGGGAATTGGCGCGTTCGCACTTCGCATTTCGCAACGAGAGGAAGTGCTCTTTACAAGGGCGGTGTCCGGATCCCTCCTTTAACATCTAGTCACCTCAGGTAAGGTTACCCCCTACATTAGTATTGAGAAAGTGAACCAATAAATTGGTTTTTTTTTTTTGCATTTTGCCCCTCTTAAATTTTTTTCCCAATTTATCTTATAAAATTTATAATTACAAAATTAGTCTTATTCCTACCAAGGATTTAAATGCCGTGATACGAAATCGTGCCGAAAACTTGCTAGAACGGTACGACACGGTGCGTGTCCAGCCGTACCGATGCGTGCGGGTCAAAAAAATTATTTTGTGCCGACACATAATAGCATGAAATATTTATTTTCTTTAGCAACAAAATATTCTAACTATTTATTATATATTTTTATCACGTCTTTTGAATTTTATTGAGAAAATTACTTGCTAATTTAAAGAATAGAGGGTTCACGGGATCTGTATCGTGCCGGCATTTTGTTGACACAGTACAGTACGGTGGATACGACCCGTGCCGACGGACACTTAAAACCTTGATTCCTACCATCCAAGCGCCATATAAGCGTCGCATCAGCAACTGTGGAGGGTTAAGTTGAACATAGTAAATGATTCACCGTGTTTAAAACGGATTGAACAGTAACCAATCCTGCGGGCAAAAGAACTCAAACAGCACTGCAGCATTTTTTCTTAAACATGGTGAATCAGTCATCGTGTTTAAACATGATGGATGGTTCACCGTATTTAAGTTATACTAGTCAGCTACTGACGTCGCGTTTGTATGGTTAGGATAGGACCAGTTTTGTAAGATTGTTTATGAAAAAAAAAAATTTGTGAGAAAGCTAAATGCAAAAAAGCCTCAAACAAAATGAAAATTTTGAAATGGCTGAAATGCAAATTATTGCGGGGACCGTATCTCAACTGGTCCGGTCACCGATATAGTAAGGTTACCTCGTACGTTAGAACTTAGAAAGTAAGAGAAAAGAAATTGAAAATTTACTAAATTTTGAGTGCAAATTTAAAAGGTTTATTTTATTTTGAATAAAGTTTATCAATTAAATTATAAATTTTTGTGAAATGCAAATGTGATTCTGTTAAACTTAACTATTCTCAGTGATTTTTTTGCTGATGAAACTGCAAATTTGTAACTGATTGCAATTAACATCATTAATTTTAATAGTTTTTATTTTAATTTAAAAATTATTTAAATTTAGAAAATTTAGAAGTTACAAAATATTAACCAGAACAAGAATGATTAATTGAGGGGTATTTTTCCAAATAGTCTATTGTTAGAGGGATCTCTACATTTGTGCCGATTTTAAATATTGAAAAAAGAGTTTCCTTTGCATTTTTTTTTGGATAAGAATTTTTTTGGTAGTTTACTACGTTTGAAGCGAAATTCTCTCTCTTTTGCTAAAACTTATTGGTTTGGCAAAATAAATACTTCACATTTTCTATTTGTCACTTAAAATTAATTGTCAAGTTCTATTTTATGCAATGAGCTAAATTTTGTTAAACAAAATGAGTTGTAAATTGAATATTTTAATTTATTTTTCTTACAATTTTTTAATAAAAAAATCACTCTAAATTTGCGCTAGCAATGGTCATAAAAGGGTACATCTCAATCATTCTTGTATTATACACTTGCGAAAAAATTACGAAATCAATTGAAATGGGTTGTTGAATCTAATTCAAAAAAACGACAGGATCGATTTGACTGGTCATGGTTTCTTGAATTAGTGTTTACTTTTTTTCTCTTTATAGATTACTTTTTTGTAACATGGATGATGGAGAGATATCTTTTGCTACAACCAAAACAAAATCATGATATAAAATATATATAACTAGCATTAGATGAAGCAAATAAAGTTGAGATGTATAAAGGTAAGAGATACTTCTTTTCTTCTTTTTTTTTTGCAGTAAAGCTGATCATAGTAACATGCTAGCATTTCCCCCACATATACATGCATGGCCAAATGAGTGCACATCCATGTTGTGGGAACATTAATTGATGGGACTCTAAAGACCACAGCTTCATTTATTATTATTTATACCTATATATTATTCCTCTTAAATTTTTCGCATGACAACATATTTTTCATTGTTGAGTATGGGCGCTCTAATTATAACCAGCTTAGATTCCCCACATATTTTTTTCTTTTTTTGCTTGAATCGAACTGAATTTTTCTCTTTCTTTACTTGAACCGAATTGATTATTGTTAAGCGTGGGCTATTTCGAACCGACTCAAGTTTTATATATGTTTTTCTCTTTCTGTACTTAAAATGAACATGATTTCTCTCTTTCTTTACTTGAATCGAATCAGGTCAACTTTTTTTTTTGGCTTGAACCGAACCGGATCATATCTCTATATTGAGCCAAACTGTTCTTCTTCCCTTTCCTTCAGTTTCTTTCATCGATAAGATAAATCCCACCCTTTATCGTCGTTTTTTTCATTACCGTTTTCTCTTCATTTGTTGTCATTTTTTATTCTTCTTCAATTATCTATCAGTCCTAGCATTAAGCCCCTTTAGTATTTGCCTGTTTTACTCTAGTTTTTTTCCTTCTATTTTCAGTTACAATTTTTTTTTTAAAAAAAATAGAGTATTTATTAAGAGATAAATAATAAAGCTTCTTATACAAAAGAATGCAAAAAATAAGACCCAAGACACAAAATCAAAAACTCTAATTTAGTCATTTACTACAGATCCAATTCTATATACCGTTATTTACTTCGTCTGTTGCTCTTAGTTCAACGGAGAGTACAGCACCGTCTTTTTTTTGTCTCTCTTTTTGATAGGGTACAGAGCATCACTTTATCATGCCACTGAAATAAAAAGCAAGCATAATTGTCAAGGACCATACTTAGAATGGTCAAGCCTCTTTTTATGATTTCGAGGAAAGGTTAAAAAGATTCACCAAGTTTATGTTTTCTTATTATAGTTTTATATATATAAGCATAATTAAGCTATGATAAGTTGCTAACAATTGAGTTGCTTAAGTGAATATTCATTCCTCTTTTTAAGGTATAAAATAAATGACTAGTAAGTGTTTGCTATCAGCCTATCACTAGGAAGCAACCATGCAACTTCCATCTAGTTACATTAAAAAGTTTTCAAGTTACATGTTCCTTGCCACAATTATTAAGCATATATCCAATGCATGTGATCCCAGTACCAGAAACTTCTGAGTTGGATTTGGGCCAGTTCATAAGGCCAAGCATTTTGATGACGTAAAGGAGAAATTTTGGGCTCGAAATGGCCCGCCCCAAACATGGCACGGCCCGATCAGAGTAGGGCATATGCGGCTCGGATCAAAACGGCCTGTTATTAGAAGCTCGTTCGACCGAAATTGCATTCGGATCTAGAAAAAATATGATGAAAAAATATTGTCTGTTTCAGTATGTAATAACTCTTTCGGTATATACAGTGAGTCGGTTACAATATATTTTATGCAATCCGGCCAAAAGCAGATAACTTTGTTAACTCATCTCTGCTCATGGTGAGTGACACATAAGAGATCTAGATTGAGCTCACTACCTTGCAAAAATGGCAAAAGCTTAAAATGCAGCAAACATTGGTTCAAATCACCCTCCTCTCACAATTTTTGACATCTTAACAAATCAATGCAGCTCTAACAATTGGTTGTAATAGTTTAATTTTATTAAATATCAATGCCTTATAAACCAAAAGCTATGTTATAAATATTATTAATGAATAAGCATTCGGCTGTATAACACTGGCTCATTAACAAAAAAACACTTGAGACCACTACATATTAGCAATATTGTTGAAAATTGATCTCTGATGCTACACATTGTTGTATGAATCATTATTTCAAGAGAAATAAGAAAAAAAAAGAAAGATCTATTTGGAACATGTTATTAATAATAACTTAAGCATTATAAAGGTCAAATTTATTTATTTTATCCCGAGAAAAATGTATTAGAAATTGTTTAGGGTGGCGGGACGATTGAGTAGTGCATTAGGATTCAGCTAAGCACGATAAGAAATTACATCCTTTTTTTCCACAACAAGATAATATTTCATAAAACTCACACTCATTTGGTTATCAAATATATCCACAGTAGCACAAAAATAAGAAATACATATATTTGTATAATCTATTGATATTTTCATACGGCATGCATAAACTAATTAAAAAATAATTTTTAAATTATACATACCAACGCATCANTTTTTTTTTTTTTTTTTTTTTTTTTAATGCGCCTGAAACTTAAGTTTCAACAGAATACGATAACCAACAAAACATGTCGCCCGTTATTATTTTCTATTTTACTTCTACTACTACTTCTTCTTCTTCCTATTCTTCTCTGTGCTCACCCCCCGACAAAAAGAACCCATAAAACCACGTCACGGACTCGTACGAGTTCCGTTCCGTTCCGTTCGGTTCCCCACACCGCCCGCTGACGTCACCGTCACGCGAGCCACGGCACCCCCAACCAATCCACGCCGTCCGTTGCCCGCCACCCCCAGCTCACGGGCCTCTCGCGCCGCCCCCCTCCGCGACAACGAGCAATCATTCCGTGGACCGCGGTCCACCGTAGACCCAACAAAACCAAAAGAAAAAGGCCGACCATCCGTCCCTAAAGTAAGTGGCAAAGGACTTGGTGGTTGATACCCGAGACTTAAGTTCGAATCTTAATTGATTCACATTTTTAGCTAAGTTTATTTTTAAATAAAATAAACGAAGCGGATACGTAGTGTGCTATCTATCTCTAAAAAAAAAAAAATACTTCTGTGGAGAGCTTCCCAAGAACTCTACTCGGAGAGTTCACAATTCGCTACCACATAGTGATTTTAGGATAAACTTCAAATACCATCCTTATAGCTTCGCACTTTTTTACTTTAGTACTTTGTGATTTAAAGTGTATCAAGTTAGTATTCTGCAGTTTCATTTTTATCTTTTCGTCGGCTTTTTTGTTAATATTTCGTTAAATTATATACAAAAAATTTCAAATACCCTATTTAGGTTTATCAAATATTTATTTTAGTACCCTTTAGTTTTAACTTTATCACTGATTTAACTAAAAAATTAGTGAAATCGATGATAAAGAAATAAAAATAAAATCACATAACACTAAATTTATATACTTTAAACCACAGTATATTAAAGTGAGAAAGTGTATTTAAAAGTTTTCCCTTGATTTTCTTTTCATCAAAAAAATTCGCTAATTGTTTTAATACTATAATTTAAGAAATAGCGTAAGTTCTAAAAAAAAGATTATAACTATTAAGTAGAGACGATTGGAGCTCCTCAAAGAGATGTTGTTAGGGAGCTTCTCACTCAAGTTTTTTTTTTTTTTTTTCCCCCTCGTAGTAAGTTAGCATGCATAAAGTGTATACTTTTAATTAATTTTTTCGCTAAATTATAAAAAGCATACTTATACTTTTACACTTGTCTTAGTAATTTTTCTGCATAAACAGTTACATCAATTATCTATCTATATTTTGTCATTATCTCAAGTTAGGTTTAGCTATTTGGAATATTTATTAAACTCGGCAATAAAATTTTGCAAAGATAAATTTGCAAATAAAATTATCTGTAGGTAATACAATAGAGTCATATAAATTAAACAAATTGTTTAGTAAACTATCAATTTTAGTAGTATTAGCAAAATAAAAAATCTCTCTTCCTATTTTGAATTACAAATTGGATATATTTAAGATGCGGAATAATGTACGTAAAATGCTAACTTATTTTGATGAAGTTTTATAGCTTAATTTTTTAAATCTTTAATTTTTTTTAATTTATTTGAGGTGGTACGTACATAACATAATATATGATAGTAACTAATCCAATTTTTAATGTAGGAAAAATAATTAAGACCAAAGACTAGTGCAAAAGGACATTTTGTAAATTAACCTAACGCTTTTCTCTTTCAACCAATGATAGTATTTCTAATCAATGTGTGGCGAACCGTGAGACGTACTCAAATATGAATCCCAATTCAAATACGAAAAAATCATATGCATTATTAATTATAGTTTATTAGTACCCTTAATATTTAGTAATTCTAATTTAGATCTCGATTAATGATCTCTATATATTCAAAATTTAAAATCTATATTATGCCGTTAAAAAAAAAAAAAAGAAAAATGTGTACGCACATTTCTTTAAAAACTTCGTACAAAAAGCGTCTTTCAAAAATAAATTCGGCGAATAGTTGTAGATATTTACATACACCCAAAAGCCAGTAATTAAGCAGAGGTTCTTGGATGACGTGGCGCACCGGGTCCAGGCAATAATAATGTTATACGTACTTCTCAACGGCTCGATCCGTTGCTTCTTATTGGGGGCAAAAACAACGACTCCGTGGGGCCCACCGAGGAATTCCTAATTTTACCCCTTTTTTTTTGTTTTCTTATTTCGTAAACTCGAAATATACAACGCCGCCCAAATGGTCGCGATCGCGCGCCACGTGGCGCCCGCGTCGAGCATCTTCCGGTGCGGGCCCCACCGCAGCGGTTCGCCACCGACAGGTGACGTGGATTGGGAGCCGTCCAACACCGTGCGGGGCCCACCACCCCCTCTCCGTAGTCTCTTTCTTATGCTATTCTTTCCTTCCTCGCCAAACAACCTCCTCAACTTCTCCTCCTCCTCGTTACACTCACCGCCTTAAACTCACTCCCTCGAAAATTTATTTTAGAAAAATTTCAAATACCATCACGTATAATTTCATACTTTTTATTTTAGTTTTTTGTAGTTTAAAATTTTATCAATTTAGTATTTTATAGTTTTATTTTTATTTTTTTATTATCCTTTTTAGTAGGCTAGGATTACTATGGTCGTTGAATGAAGAAATATGTGGTTGCGATTCCTGATTAGGATGATAGTGGTCCCCTAAGGTTGAATGAGTAATTAGTTGAATAGTATGATCTAACGGATAGAAATAATTAAAATAATAAATCTAACGACCGAAAACTTATAAGAACAAAGGGTCTATACTTATAAGAGTATAGTAGCCGGACTCCTTTTCACTAATATATTTTCGTTAAATTAGTGACAAAGTTAAAACTAGAAGATACTAAAGTGAATATTGAATAAATTTAGATGAGGTATCTGAAATTTTTTATATATAATTTAACGAAATATTAACGGAGGAACCAGCAAAAAGAGAAAATGTGAAACCATAGAAATAGTATTTGAAGTTTACCCAAATTTTTGTACATCCATACAACTTTACAAACTAAGTTACACAAATTATACAACACTGACATTTACTCCTTAAATTATAATTATAATAAAATTTTTACATAAAATTTTCAAATTTTTATAATTAAATATTATAATTTAATTTATTTGACTAAATATTGATGTGTTGATAATATAAGAGCTATGTAATTGTACTATAATTAATAATGCAACAATAATTAAGATGTCATATATTTGTACTTCAGTAATTTATTAATATTTAGTGAATTAAATTGAATTGTGAGATTTAATTATAATAAATTAAAAAGATTAAATTATAAATTATTATAAATCAAAGTCGAAGAATCAAAATATCACGCGTTTTATAATTAGAGGATGAAATTAAAGTGTAACTTAGCCTAACTTATTATATGTATAATTATAAATAAGTTACCAATATTTTCATTTATACTTCTACATTTAAATTTTAGTAAAATGATTACTATAGAACAAACCGCAAGTATAACATTACTCTTAATTATCTAATATTTCTAACTGAATCTATATTTCAAAAATAAATAAAGCATACAATTTAGTTATTTTTTTTAAAAAAAAAAACTAATGTGAACCAAATAGAATCTTGCATAAAACAGAGTAAGGAGAGCGTGCTCGAAACTTAAAAAAAAATAAAAAAATTACCGCAGGTGATGGGATCTCGTGCAGGTGACGAGAAAGTGGGGACCACTGTAAGGGCACCTCCCATTTAATCGAACGGTTAGAACGGCCCTCGAGAAGCAGTGGTCCTTCACAGTGGAAACTATTCCCTGGACCCGGTCCACCATGAACCAATTGTGTAAGGCTTTAAACTATTGGATGCATGTAATTTATAACACTTAAACAACTAATTATAAAACCTTTGTTTCTAATCTAAAAGGCAATGGTTTTTTATCATTACTATTATTTAGTATGGTTTGTTAGCAACCTTAGTGCCATCCATGACATCCGGGGTCTGAAAATAAAAGTATCTGTTCTTTCAGTATTGTTAATTTTTAAGGCTATATGATGTTTTTGAGAAGCTACCACTACATATGGATCACATTGTATAATTTGTATACAAATTTTGTTTGAGTTGGTACATGTGCAAATTGATCCGGACCACAAAAGATTTGAATTTTGATTTCTAAACACTTCAAGTGGTATATATATAGATTATTTTAACAGTGCAGATTGTTGATTTGAAGGCTCTGTCATGAAAAATAAATGGGTGGCAACGGAGTCCGTTTGTTATCGATAGTATTCTAGCTCAACTCTATATATATGTATATGAGTTGAGCTAGAATACTCTCAAAAGCACCAAAGGAGTGGTGCTTTTGAGTTTTTAGTCATTGGATAGAGAGATATAGGGTTGAGATGATAGTGGTAGGTAGTGGTAGGTGGAATAGTATTTGATTCAAAGACTATTAGTAATTAAGGAGTAGATTCAAAGGCTAAAAACCTAGAAGTACCAAGGGGTTGGTTCTTCTAAAAATATTCTAGCTCAACTATATATATATATATATATATATATATATATATATATATATATATATATATATATATATATTAGGCTACTATCTATCTATAGGTACCTGACTCGCCGTACTAATAGTGTTGTTTTCGATCTTAGGGCTTCAAATCAACGATCCATACAGCGTTTAAATAGTGATTTAGGGTTTTATAATTTCTTAGGAATAAAATTTAGTTTTTTTCGATATCGTTGTTTACGTTAGTAATAAAATTAATCAAAAGGACGGGTGTGAATTGAATACTTCTTAAAATTGAGCATAGGGCTTTTTAATTCAAGATCAAGAATGTTAACCTTTCTATATAGTTAATAGTATTTTCTATTCAAAATTTGAAGAAATTATAGATTCTTCTTACACCGTTAAACTCCAAATCGTCATAACTCCATATGAAATTGACAGAATTTTGAAATTTTGATCATAAAATAAAATAATGTCGAAAAAATATAAACATTTTATTTCTAGATAACTTTAAATACCTAGATCAGTTTAACGGTGTGAGGATCGTTGATTGCTGAACGCTCCTAAGATCGAAAACAAACGACTATTAGTACCGAGCTCGCGTACTATAATAGTATAGTAGCCCCTAGCTCTATAATATTTATATTAATTAGATAGGCTGAAATACTATCATAGACAAGTATTTGTGCTATTAATTTTTTAGCTCCCTGGATTGAGAAATATACGGTTATGATGATGTGGGCCTCCAACGAGGTTGAGTAGGTAGTTGAGTGAATAGTATATAACGAGGGTAAAAAAATCAAAGGGTTGAATCTAACAGCGTTAGAAAACTGCGATAGCACAAACCCGCTTGTGGTTTATCGATCTATAAATAATATATAATTAAGGTCTGGAATATTTTTTGGGTCTATTAATAGTAAAACGCTCATTTTGCTATCCAAGTTTTTAACGCCTTTGATGAAAAAATGTAGGGTACGGGGAATGATATAGTGCGTTAGAGTTGAGTGTCCCCTCGGGTGAGTGGTCCCCTCGGATTATAAGTATTTAATCAGATGGTTTAGAAATAATGAAAAAGAGTGATCAAAATGCTAAAAAACTGTGGTGCAAATGCGATTTTTGCTACGTAATATAGGCCCAGTCCAAAATTCCCTTCTCTCTATCTCTCTCTCTCCTCTCTCTCTCGTCTCCTCTTCTCTTATAATATATATAGTATATATATTACTGGTAGTAGTGGTGGTATTGCTTATGTAAGCACCGGAGCCCTCCGTGCTCTTCAAACTTTGTTTCGATATTCGGATTTCGAATCAACGATCGTGCTCGTTAGAGTTTGATTCCAAGAGTATTTTGAAGTACTAGAAAATAAATTTTGTGATTTTCTATTCATGTTGCCTACGTGATCGAAGGGGCTCAAAATCAATAATTTTAATGGCGTGCGGTGAAAGCCGTTGAAGTTTGAACAATGTAGAAATATCCACAAATCGCACACGAAATTTTGATGAAAATTCTTTATTACCATATAAAACAAGATCAATAACTTTGATCTAAAATTTTAATGTTATATTATCATATTTTGTAAGATTTTTATTTTCAGCCCATTGATTTGAGCCACTTCGATCACTAGGCAAATGATATCGAAAAATCGCAAAACTTTATTCTAGATACTTTAAATACTCTAGATCAATCTAATGGAGCGCGATCGCCGATTCAAAGCAGCCGAACATCGAAACAAGTGAAAACAGCGGAGCGCTCCCGTGCTTCATAGCCGCATACAGACCGCTCTATATAATATATAATATATAATGCACTCAACACACAGGGATGGTGTGGTCTGGAAGCAGAAAAAAAGACATACTGTTCGACTGTTTTTGTCATTTTGTCATCTCTATCAGTCATCCGTGCCTCTACACTGACTTTGACGCGAGGAGTCATTTACTTTGATCCGTTCACAAAACAAATTACACTGTACACAAACGCCGCATAGGTTTGAAATAAAAAAAAAAGGAAGATACATACCCACACGAACTATATATAATATATATATATATAACAGACTAGATGGTGGTTAGTGGGATAAGTAGAATAGTATTTGATTCAGAGACTATTACATAATCAAGAAGTAGATCTAAGGGTTAAAAATCCTAGAACATCAAGGAGATGATATTTTTAAAAAGTATTCTAATTCATTCAATATATATATATATATAATATATATATATATATATGTCCGGTATACTTTGACGGTTGGACAAATAAAACTTACACTGTAGCACAAACACTGCATAGGTTTGAAAGAAAAAAAAAAAAAAACACAAACAGACTCACATTCACAAAAAAAAAAAAAAAAACACTGTAGGCAGAAACACTGCATAGGTTGAAAGAAAAAAAAAGGAACACACACACATATTCACAAATAAAATTACACTGTAGCACAAACACTGTCATAGGTTTGAAAGAAAAAAAACGGAAGATACACACACCACTGTAGCACAACTGCGATAGGTTTGAAAGAAAAAAAAAAGAAGAACAACACACACACATTTCACAAGTAGAATTATACTGTAGCACAAACACTGTGTAGGTTTGTGAAAGAAAAAAAAAAAAGAAACACACACACACAGGTTGAAAGATAAAAAAATAAATCGACCGTTCTTGGAGCAAGCGAAAGGGCTTGTGGTTGATACTCGAAATCCAAGTTCGAATTCTAGTTGATTCAATATTTTTAGCTAATTTATTTCTAAAATGAAATAAACGAAGCGGATAGCGTGCTATTTATTCTTTCAAAAAAGAAAGAAAATATATATATTCGAGTTAATATTTGTATTTCTTCCTGGGCGTAACTTGATGTTGTGTCGCACCACTTAGATTATATTTAATAAATTTTTTATTAAAACATATAAAATTATTCGATAAAAAATTAAAATTGTCAGAGAATAATATTTTTAATATTTATATTTAATATTTTCTTTCAATCTAATTTATTCTTTAAAAATTTTAAGAGATAATATTTTAATATTTCTATTCAAGAAATATAGGGCTTTTTATAAAATGACCCTCAAGAAATTTGAATTTGCAGAATAATCCTACAAAATTTTATTTGTAAAACTAACCCTCATTTTGGCCACGTTGACGCCACGTCAGGGACTTCTTAAAAAGACGGTGAATTCGTTCACCGTATTTTTGTTGTATTTGTTGTGAAGTGCGTAATGTGAAGGCCGTGAATCCTTATACTGATGCGCAAATCTTTCCAAGTCCAGGGTATGGTGTTCTTGATAAGACGTGAATCGTTCACCGTCTTCATTAGCGGGAGAAGAGTGAATCGTTCCCGTCTTTTCGCAAGGTCACAGAAACGGCGAAATTGAAAGGTGAAAGGGATTTGGACTAAAGGCGGTGGATGGTTAACCGCCTTTTGAAAGCGTGAATTATTTACCGTCTGCACAAACAAATATTACAAGAACAGTAAACGATTCACCGCTTTATGAGGAATCTTGACATACGCCCACGTGGCGAATAAAATAGTTTATACAAATAAAAATTTTGGCAGGATCATTTTGCCAATTTGAGTTTTTAGAAGGTCATTTTATAAAAAGCCAGAATATTACCTATTCAGAATTTACACTATATTATGAACCAATTTTCAGCTGACACGGTGCACTCGGACTCATTGCAAATTTCTCTAAAACGACAAGCCTACGGACACTGGAGTTATTTGCCTGCACCAGGCGTATAAGTACATAGCATCGATATATCCTCTAAAAATAGCTACTAAATAGGCCTCTTAATTAAAATATAACTATCAGGTTTACCGCATTCAAAAAAATTTATAAATGGTGTGCTAAAATTTTTTCACACAATTTGAAAAAATCAAACAAAATGCAATTTTCTTAATTTACCCACTGTTAGTTCATTTTCATTAATTATTGAGTAGTGGGTTTTCAATTGTTATTTATAAATTTTTTTTAAGAGCTGCTTAAGGCTAATATATGTGAAAATAGTTTAAGTGTGAGTATAAAGCAAAAACATACATCTAAAAGCAATGTATGTTCTAAAAATCTCCCTGGCGAATCCTAATAATAAGGTATTAGATGATTTATATTGCATTTCACTTTAAGACGCTAATATTAATTAGGACTAAATTATAAAAATCTCTCTTATAAATATTCGTTCATTAATTTTTAATTTATACCAAAAAATGACAATTCAAAATGAACAAAAATAATATTAAAAATTATTTTTTAAATAAAAAAATAAAGATAATTTGGTCATTTTGCTTCTCATTAACGAAATAGTCTTCTGAAAATATTTTTAAAATTTTAAAGAAAACAAATATAGATTTTTGAAAGTTAGCAAAAGTAAAAAAAAAGGTATTTTAGAAGTATTTTCTAAATTAAAAAATAAATTAATTTTATACAAGTCGCGTGCAAATATAGTGAATTGCAAATATATCCCTACAAAGTTCAATTTTTATGTTGTCCCCTACAAAAGTTCTAATATTTTTAAATATGTCCCTTCATTTTGTTATCATTAAACACCTGTTTTTTATAAGTAAAATGACTTTTTGCGGTCACAAATATGTCTCCTCCGAAAGTCACATCTATTAATAAAAAAGAGTAAAAAAGATAATTCACCTCATTAATAACTAGGGTTAAATTTTTTACCTACGTTAACTAATTTTTCTAACGGATCTAACGACAGTGATATATTTGAAATATCAGGACTTTTGCAAAAGACAATATATGAAATTTAAATTTTATAGGAATATATTTGTAATTCATTATATGTATAGAATGGTACGAAATTAACACTAAAAAATAAAGAGTTGAGTGCATAGAGTCGTAGAGCTACACCGGGTGCAGGGAAGATTTCTCCATGGTGGGACCCGGGGTGGCGCGGCGATTAATCGGCGGTGGGCCGAGGTGTTTTGTGGCGGAATCGCGCTCCCCACGCCGAGTTTGGGAATGCGCGTGTGTGTGTGTGTGTGTGTGTGTGTGTTTGTGGTTTGCGTGGCCCACACTCCTCATTGAAATCCGTTGCTGGGCCTCAGAATTTTCCATGCTTTCTCTCTCTGCGTGCACCCTAAGGCATCGATCGTTTCGTAAGGAACGTAATTCATTACCCCTCTTCCCCTCTCTCCTTTAGAACTTTCTCTCTCTTCTCTCTTCTTAACTCTTTCTCTCTTCTTCTCCTCTCTTTTATTTTTTTTTTTTTTTTTCTTTCTCTCTCTTCTTCTCTTCTCTTTTATTCTTTCTCTCTCTTCTCTCTCTTCTTATTGGAGCTTCGCTGTGTTCTCTCTCTCATTATTTAGCTGGGGGCTAAGGTGAAGGGAAATATAAAGCTCTTTCCCACTCCTCCTCTTGCTTTAATTTGCGTGAGAGAACATAGATACATATATATAGATATATATATATTGTTGTTGTTGTAAGAAGCTCCTTAGGTAGGCTTGCATGGGATCGATGGAGATTTCTAATGCACATCTAATCACCAGGTATTTATGGTTAATATATCCAACTTTGGTAATCAGAGATGCATGTGTTGTTGTGAAATTATATGTAGTATATTGGGTTTAACTTTATTTACCTAATTAGTGAGCTAAAATTGTGCTATGAGCAAAGGATGATGTTTTGAGGTCTCTTTTACGTACTCTTTGGTTTCGTGAATTGAGATGAAAAAAGGTTTTAATTCTGCAAGTAGGGCCTTTTCCTTTTTCCTTTTTTCTCCTTTTCCTTTTTTTTTTTTTTTTCCCTGCTGATTTTGGGTCTTAGAGCTACGAAGTGAGAATTTGCCACTATAATATATATATTATATATGTATATTATATTGAAAAAGTATGAAAAAAACATTGATTTTTTAAGCATGATTTCACCCATTTTCAGTTTATGTTTCCTTTCACCAAATTTAATTTGCCTATTAATTCAAAACTACCTTAGCGAAAAATGTTTTTCTTCCTTTCTTCTCTTATTTGGACTTAAAAAGATTTTCGATTGATATAGTCAAATCTAAATGTAAGAAGTGTTCTTTCTTAAGATCTGTGTTTTATTTCTTTACCTTTCAAACTTCTCTTCATTTTATGGAAAAAGAAGAATTTTGTCAAGGAAATATTTGTCTTTTTTCTGCGACAAAATGTTTTATGAGATCTCGATTATATATGATGAGAAGTGAACCTTCTCAACTGATCCAAGGATGAACAAAATTTCATTCTCATGTTCTTGATTATATTATCATCGCATGGGTTCCTAATTAGTTTTAATTTATCACCAAACTTGAAGTTCGATCTAACTATTTTTTTTTTTAAAAAAAAGCCCTCAAACGGTTGGTTCTTGTTTGAAAAATTAAGTGTAAAAGCCAGGTATTTGTTGAAAATTTTTTTGTTCGACTGAACATATGCAATGTATTAGAAAAGGTTTTTGATCTGGACTTTTACACAATTTTTAATATTTGTGGTAACTTCGATCATTGCTTAATCAGCAGAAACATCTAAGGTTCTTCGCACGTTTTACCACTCTAAATTTATTGATGTCTAATTATGTTCCTACAAAAGGATGTCTTATTTTATTTGTCCAACACTCAACATCGATTTCTTCTATTCTTTTCTAAGTCCCAAAATGATGCCCATTTTTTTTTTCTTTCTCTTCTTTACTAGATTTTACCCATGTATTGACTGGGCCTATTACTCCTTTTTTTCGTTCATTTCCTAATGAACAAATTAAAGCTGTTGAGGTGCCTTTTCCCCCTTCCATTATCTGAAAAAAGAAAAGAAAGAGAAGAAGAAGAAAGAAGAAGAAGAAGGAGAAAGGGAAACTCTCACATCCTACATGTAACTTACTGTATTGTGCTTAGCATATTGATTTACATTGATAATATAATGTTCTCCAATTAGTTAAACATGACTTAAACATGTGTACAATATTTAATTTGGTCACTTAGTTCTGCATGGCTAGTGCATGCTCAAGTAATAGTACCTATACATATAATTACAGGCCACTGGTAGTAGTAGTCCTTGCCACTATGAAGAAAGTTCTCATAGCCTGCCGCCAAACCAACAGCAGCAGAGATGAAGGTGGTGAGGCCCCAAACCAGCAGGCAGATCCTATAGTGCCTAGATGTGAGTCACCAACACAAGTTCTGCCTACTACAACAACTACGCCTCTCCCAGCAGATACTTTGCAAGGCTGTAGAGGTACTGGACCAAGGAGGCTCCTTAGAAATGTCTGTAGGCTGAGGTGCAGGAAGAACAAATATCCATCTTCCCAATTCTCATGCACCAATCCTCTTCCACCTCACCATCCTAACTCCTCCTCCTTCCTCAAGAGACCACAAGAATCATCATAGACCCACCTGATGCATCAAACCACGCTCTGTGATTCACTCCCATACTCTCCAACCACTCTTCCCCTCCCTCCACCCTATCTGTCTATGACCCAGTGCTTTAGTCTGGCCTTTGCAGGGCTCCTACAAGCAGCTGCAGCAAGCACCAGGAGAGTTGGGGGCTTGCCCACTCATGAACCATATCCACAGTTCCTGCATCCGCTCGCAACCTAACCCTAAACCCTAACCCTAAACACCTAACCCAAGTCCTGCTGCATGATACCTCGCCTTTACTTGGGCTCTGGTTTTCTTGACATTTGAGGGGTGGGTTTCTTGATACCCTTACCCCTCACACCTCACACTAATGGTTTCAACAGCTCTTCTAGGGGTGAGTGGGAACAATGGGTAATGGCTTCAAGAGGTGGAGGGTAGTGGGTGGTGAAAACAGAGGAGTGGGTGGTATGCCTCAATGAGGATTAATGGTGGTGGTGCAGCAGCAGCAGCAGTCAACAGCAGCATGCAACAGCAACAGCAACGCTAGCAACAACCACAACAGCTATACTGTGACAACTAGCAGTCTATTAGAACTTGCAGAGCTGGATCATGAGGGATAGCAAAAATACTGATGGGGTCTCCAATGCAACTTGGTGGGGAATGGTAATTGGCTGCTGGGATCAGCTGAAGGAGATTTTTGAATGTTAATGAGTTCTTCTCCTCCTTCTACTTCTGTACTTCTTGATGTATCAATCAACAGCTCTTTGATGGTAGAGAGTGGATTATAGGTAGATATTAGATATTTTATATATATATATATATAAATAATATTTATCAAGTAGTTCTATATCTTTTGTATGGTTGGGTGTTTGTGATTTTTTCTTTTCAAAGAACCTCAGTTTCTATGCATTTCAGTCCTTTGCTGTCAGTTTCCAAGTTCTTCATCTGGTTTTTTTTTTTTTTTTGTTGCTCTTCTTCTTTCTTTTTTGTTTTAACTGTTGAGATGGTGACTTATTAAATCATATACTAACAATGAATACATTATATTTATGTCCTAACCAAAGGGAGGTCATGAGTGAAGATTAATTAACTTGCTCCTGCATATATGCTTGGTGCATGCCTTTTATTGGTAAAAAGGCTTGTAGTTGAGTTGATTAGTGCTTCTTTTCTAGGTTTTTTGGGTGGTGTGAGTGAGAATGCGTTTTGAACCAACGTGTTTCTGAGATTTGAGTAGGGATTCAGAATTGGTGAGTTCCCCAATAAATTCTCTTCTTATGATTGCCACTCAACTTACAAGAATCTTATATATCTGGCCTATTCCATCTCATGAGAGATAAATAATACACTCAGCAGTAGCATCAAGCATGCTAATAAAATAAACAAAATTTAATGTGTAAAGTGATTTATGAATGGACCAGGAAATCTTGTGTGGGGGAGAGAGTGCTAGTCATGCATGCCCAGGAACAAAATAATTTCACTTTAGATTTGTGGGTATATATTTTTTCTGTCTCTGATGGTGCATTACTGATGGAGTTAAGCAATTGTGTTCGCGCCAACCAACTGATTACGTGACAGGTTACAAGAGCCCTATTAGCAATGTTTTTTTAGAGCATAAAATTTATATCAGAATCTGGTGCATTACCGAGACAGAACTAATCTAATTTTCATAATATCTCAAACTTCATCTCTATCATTTTCGCTTTAATTATATCTATAACTATATAATATTATATATATATATATAATACTACGACTAATCAACATGCATTACCTTGATGAGTATAAAGTGTAAATGTTACCAGGTGCATGAAATCCTCCTTCAAAATGAAGTGGTAAACGTTAAACATTGGCATTGTGCACGCCAATGACCCACTTTGTATGGATACGTAGAGGCACGTTGTCCACATTTACCACATCGTTCGCGTTTACATTATTTTAGGGCCTGCATGTGTTGAGTCATTAGGTTAAATGTTGCACTCTCTCAGTTCAATAAGAATTGTATCACTTAACACTGAAAAGGAGTTTATTTAACTATCAGCGAGGTACGTACTCTATATAGAGATGTATTTTTCACAGCTTAAAGTGTATGCTTATAGGAAAATACTCATCAAGTAAAAGAAAGTATTCGAGTATTGTTTAAAACTAAAACACTCGTTTTTTTCTTAGGTAATGCATGGCTCTATATAGTTAATACTTATAATATTTTCGAAGCGTAACAATATTTGCAGTATAAATATAATAAATTCGACTAGATTAATTATGTGTACGCGCAATTAAGACATATATACTATATATAATATATATATCAACCAAATTACCAACCAACAAAAATACGTCTACTTCCCAAGATAGGAAATAAAAGCTAATAATACTGCTCTAGGAGGTATTCTATTCACAATATATACAAAAATATATAATTTGGATGTATTAAAAACCTAGGGTAGTTTCACGGGCCGTGGAGTATTAATGTGACAAAGTGTCCAAAGGGTACATTAGTCAAAGATAGATTGCACTGATAGACATCGTGAAACCAACAAATAGATCTACACCCACCACATTTAGTATGCAGGATGTGATAAAATTTCCAACATATTTATATGATTGGTACTGGTAACAATAAAACAGCAATATAGCTTATATCTCGAGAACCTAAGCAATTAAAGTAAGAATATTGGGGGAAAAATGCTCGGATTTTCCAAAGAAAACAATTATATTATAGAGAGTTATGGGCGCAATCGTGAATGAACGAATCAAAGCTACTACATTATCGGTGCAATTTTGTACTTACGAATTTTTAACGCGCACAGGTTTTTCCGTGCAAGGGCTAGAAATAAACGGCGATGACAACGCGAAATCCGCTAAACGACTTTCGCTGGTCAACTATCGCAATCTCAAACTACTGTATTAAGCACGATGTTTGCAGAAAACCATGTAGCAATGCTCGATCATCTCTTGCATTTTATTTTTTATTTTTTGAATTTATTCCTAACATGCATGTAGCAGAGGTACTCTCTACTATGATGGGAAACTGTTTGGTCATTGCGGTTAAAAATGATTTCGCCTACATTGTGTCTCCGCAACACCTGACCACAGCCTTAATATATGCCAATAATTTGTCTTGATGTGTAAATGTGCTGGGATCCGGAGCCATGAAAATACAAAAACAAAGAGTCCGTGCGGAAATTATAATTAGCTTTGGATGTACTTTACAAACTTTGTTATAGGTTGTACCCTTTATATACGACAGTGCTGTTCCGTAGGCCCCGCATTTGCAATTTAAAAAATGGGGTAAAATTTCAAAGATTCCATGGTGGCAAAACTAAACTTTTTTTTAATTAATTATATGGTGGCTTTGAATGTAATTTTTTGCATATAAGAGTGAGACAGTAGAAAATAAGTTACATTATGAGGTAACTAGTGTAACTTTTGACACAATTAATTTGGTGGCGACCACTTTAAATACGAATTTTAAATTTCTGTTAACAAATACTTTAATAAAAAACGTTGATAGAGAATCTCCATTAGTGAACCTAGCCATACAAAAAGTTTAGTACGTAATTCTTATCTTATCTTTAACTATATTTTATGGCGTAATATAGCATTGCTACTTTATCATACAATTATTCTACATTGTCATCCTTTTGCTACTTAATCGTATTGTTTTTTTTGTTTTTTGTTTTGGCTTTGTTAACTTAAGCCAATTTTATTTTATTGTGGTAAAAGCATATAAAATAACAAAATATTTAAGAGTTAATCCTCGGTCATCCCATTACCTTATTAAATGGAGAAGAAAAGAATGGATGGTTTAAGAGATCCGACAGACTGTGGAATATTGGGCATTCACAATATATCTAGTCCGTGATGAGTCATTTTCTTTACGAGAGGAGAGAGCAAGGCATAAATGCTACGACCTGTTATTTTTTAAAAAATAAATTCTTACTAAAATATGGAATAAAATATTAAATTTTAAAATTTAAAACCTAGGTACTGGCTACAAGCCCTAATTCGACGGCTCATTGAGGCACCTCTATATTCCGAATGTGCGTGTTTAGGCCTCGACCCCACCACTTTCTTCCTTTCTTTCTTTTTATTTTTTTTTTAGCTGCTCACTGCTACAAAGACGTTAAAAGATTGCCACCAATTCCAAATTTTAGTTGTGTAAAGAAAACAACCCTATTCCTGAAAGTGACACGCACTTCTATTGTTCGGCTTAATTAAATCAGCATGTCTGTGTTTGTGGCAAAAGCCGGGTTAAAATCGACATCACACTCGGAATGAGTGAGCTGGATTGGGCCGAAGTTATACATCGAAGTGGTATGAGGTTTAGTTGAGTTGGGTCACAATCGAAACCCGTTACACATGTTGATTTATACGTTTTAAATATCATTACGTTTTACGTATTTTTAGGCAACCAGACCGGTGAAATTATAATTAACACCAACGATCCGACAACATAACGAGGATAGATAGCTAACCCTTAAGGGACACGAAACCTTGAATTATACTATATATATATATATTATATATATATATATATATATATACACTTATTATAAACAGAATTCTTTAATAACGTCAATCATTGCATGCTTATTAAGTTTTCAATTTTAGATAAAGGCATGTAAGATTAGAATGATAGTACTCTCTAAGTTGAGTAATTGATTGACATATAGATCTAAAAGATAGAAATAGTCAAGAGGTGTAACGCAAAATTTGACAGCACCAGTACTGATGTTATTAATAACATAATAGTAGATCTCTCATCTTCATCCTCTCTCTCTCTCTATAATATATATATATATATATACAATGAGTCCAATATTGTTTGTTTGTAAAAACAATTGTACAGTTTTCCACCGTAGATTTATCCCTTTGATCATTTTCAATTATTCGATCATATATCAACTAACCAACACCTATCAGACTTAGCAACATCATTACCATCTTAAAGACATCTTTGCCTTAACTTTAAGGCCGGAAAACTTACAAGCATCAAATGATATCTCTTTTCAAAGATAAGAGCTCAATTCCATAGTATGTATATATAATATAGTAGTCTTTGCTGCTATAGGAGCACGGAGCCTAAAGCACGGAGGCCTCCGTGCTCCTAAACTTTTTTCGATAAGAGTCTCCGAATCATGATCGGCTCCGTTGACTTAATCTACCATATTTGAAGTATCTAGAAATATAAATTTTGTGACTTCTTTTCCGATATTCGTTTTACCCAAAACGATCGAAATGGTTCAAAATCACGCATGAAAATAAAAATTTGATAAAAAAGTGTGATATAGCATTTAAATTTTTATCAAACAATTGATCTTACTGTCAATAGATAAAAAATTTATCTATCAAAATTTATCTGATTTGAATCTATCTAGCAACCGTCTAAACTTTCAACCGCTATATACATATAAACAACATTACAATATATTGAATTTTGAATCCTTTCGATCGGCTAGGAAATTACCTGACGAAAAATCAACAAAAACTTATTTTCTGATAGCTCAACATACGCGCTAGATCAAGATCTAACGGCGCCGATCGTACGAATTCGGAAACTCCCCCCCAACCCCCAATTCGAAAAAAAAACGGCCCTTAGAAAAAGCACGGAAGCCTTCGTGCTCTAATTAGCATACAGATCTACTATACTATATATATAGTATATATATATATATATATTACTATATATATATATATTAATGAGTAGGGCTAGATACTTACAAGTATCACTCCAAATGATCACTTGTGTGTTTTTTAGCCTTGATCTACTTTTTGATACTAATAGACCTTTGATCAAACAATTATTCCACCTACGCACACGCTTACCACCACCTATCACCATCATCTCAACCTCACATCTTCCCATCCAAGAGGCTAAAACACACAAGTATCATTTTAGGTGAACTTTTACAAGTATTCTAGGCTTACTCTATATATATATATATATATATATTATATATATATATATAATATATATATATATATATATATAATATATAAAATGCGTGAAATATATTAATAACACCAATGACTTGGGCTAGGTGCCTTTAAATTTTAGCCCTCGGATTACTCTTATTACTAATATCCGCCTTGGATCAACACACTATCCACCTACCATCAATCATCTCAACCCTACATCTCTCCATTCAGAGTTAAAAGACTCAAAAAGCACTACCCCTTTGGTGTTTTGAAAGCTATCCTACCTAACTCTCTGATATATATATTTATATATTATTACAACATAAAGATAGGGGGGCACAGTGCCACTCGTGAAAACCCCAACAAGCATGAATCAAACTCGACAGGTGACCCAAATAGCAAAATACAGGAATAAGCGAATGGTTGTCATAAAGGCTAATATAACAACACATGCCATAATTATCTCTGGTTTGAACTCTCGACGGTGACGCAACGGTGCATTCGAGGCCCAATATATTAAGAATTTTGAAATATCTTAATACAATTTAAATTACAATAATATCTCATCAATGAATATTTAAACAAAATTATCAATAAAAAAAATTTGCCAAAACGAACATGTAATTACCCAAATTGCCGTATTCCTCTTTTACTTTTCTACTTTACTTGGCACAATCGTTCTTTGACATCTAAGTGAACTAAGAAAATAGGAATCTTAATCGCGTTGTTTAATTAAGCTAAATATCGCATACAGGAAATTCACACCACACATTCACGTCCAGGAAAGCACAAAAAAACAACATACGTAGTAACAATTCATAGGCAGGGTTAAAGTAACAAATACAACTTAGATCAAAAAAGAAAATTTTTTAGAGAGGCATACTTTTTTCATTCATTTTTGAAAAGGGCGATTGTTAAATATGAATAATAATAACGCTTCCTCCATGGCAAAAGAATAATCTGCAAAAAAATTAACCTATAAATAATCATCAACGTAGATGGGGGTAAGAATAACTTACTGGATTCCAAAGAACGATTGGAGCTATAGCCTTATATAATCTATACAACGCTCTACACCGACACTATCTTCAACCAAAACTCAGCAATATACACAACCATTACATCGCAATTTATCAAATTGGAACTAGATCCAGTCTTCTAGAAGCTTAGCAGGCATCTCGCCACTCGCTGGAATGAAAACGGCGTATGTATCTCGCCATCCACACACATCCTATACTGTTGATCGACATCTGTTGCGCTTCTTGCTTACCTGTACATGAATCGACACCAATGACGCTGTTGAGGGTGTAAACCTAGCATTCCAGGTGTCAACAATACTGGGTTCCTAAATTTAGAATCGAGACCAACAACTGCGAGACAGCGCCTTCTTG
>NC_033624.1:14189266-14326821 GCF_001540865.1 Ananas comosus | reverse complement strand
AATAATTTTAATGGCCGTGGTGAGCCGGTTGCAAGTTTAACAATGTAGAAATATCCAAATCGCACGAAATTTTGATAGAAAATTCTTTATACCATATAAAACAAGATCAATAACTTTGATCTAAAATTTTAATGTTATATTATCATATTTTGTAAGATTTTTATTTTCAGCCATTGATTTTGAGCCACTTCGATCACTAGGCAAATGATATCGAAAAATCGCAAAATTTATTTTCTAGATACTTTAAATACTCTAGATCAAGTCTAATGGAGCCGATCGCCGATTCAAAAGTCCGAACATCGAAAACAAAGTGAAAACACGGAGCGCTCCGTGCTTCCATAAGCATACCAGACGCTCTATATATATATATATATATATGCACTCACACACACACGGGGATGGGTGTGGTTTCTGGAAAGCAAAAGGACATCTGTTCGACTGTTTTGTCAATTTTGTCATTCTCTATCAGTCACCGTGCCTCTACACTACTTTGACCGAGGAGTCCATTTACTTTGACCGTTCACAAACAAAATTACACTGTAGCACAAACGCCGCATAGGTTTGAAATAAAAAAAAAGGAAGATACATACCCACACGAACTATATATATATATATATATATAGAACTAGATGGTGGTAGGTGGTGATAAGTAGAATAGTATTTGATTCAGAGACTATTAATAATCAAGAAGTAGATCTAAGGGTTAAAAATCTAGAAGCATCAAGGAGATGATATTTTTAAAGTATTTCTAAATTCAATATATTATTATATATATATATATATATATATATATATAAGTCCCTATACTTTGACGGTTGGACAAATAAAACTTACACTGTAGCACAAACACTGCATAGGTTTGAAAGAAAAAAAAAAAAAAACACAAACAGACTCACATTCACAAAAAAAAAAAAAAAAACACTGTAGCAGAAACACTGCATAGGTTTGAAAGAAAAAAAAAGGAACACACACACATATTCACAAATAAAATTACACTGTAGCAACAACAACTGTCATAGGTTTGAAAGAAAAAAAAAAGGAAGATACACACACACTGTAGCACAATCTGCAATAGGTTTGAAAGAAAAAAAAAGAAGAACACACACACACATTTCAAAAATAGAATTATACTGTAGCACAAACACTGTGTATGGTTTGATAAAAAAAAAAAAAAAAACACACACACACAGGTTGAAAGAAAAAAAAATAAATCGACCGTTCTTGGAAGCAAGCGGCAAGGGTTGGGTGTATGGTACCCCGAAATCAAGTCGAATTCTAGTTGATTCTATATTTTTAGCTAAATTTATTTCTAAATGAAATAAACGAAGCGGATAGCGTGCTATTTATCTTTCAAAAAAAGAAAGAAAAAATATATATATTCGAGTTAATATTTGTATTTCTTCTGGGCGGTAACTTGATGTTGTGTTCCACCACTAGATTATATCTAATAATTTTTTATTAAAACATATAAAATTATTCGATAAAAATTAAAATTGTCAGAGAATAATATTTTTAATATTTATATTTAATATTTTCTTTCACATCTAAATTTATTCTTTAAAAATTTAAGAGAATAATATTTTTAATATTTCTATTCAAGAGAATATAGGGCTTTTTTATAAAATGACCCTCAAGAAATTTGAATTTGGCAGAATAATCCTACCAAAATTTTATTTGTAAAACTAACCCTCATTTTGCCACGTTGACGCCACGTCAGGGACTTCTTAAAAAGACGGTGAATCGTTCACCGTATTTGTTGTATTTGTTGTGAAGGCGGTGAATGGTGAAGGCGGTGAATCCTTATACTGATGCGCAAATCTTTCCAAGTCCAGGGTATGGTGTTCTTGATAAGACGGTGAATCGTTCACCGTCTTCATTAGGCGGGAGAAGACGGTGAATCGTTCCCCGTCTTTTCGAAGGCACAGAAACGGCGAAATTGAAAGGGTGGAAAGGGGGATTTTGCACTAAAGGCGGTGGATGGTTAACCGCCTTTTGAAAGCGGTGAATTATTTACCGTCTTCACAACAAATATTACAAAGACAGTAAACGATTCACCGTCTTTATGAGGAATCTTGACATGACGCCCACGTGGCGAATAAAAGGTTAGTTTTACAAATAAAATTTTGGCAGGATCATTTTGCCAATTTTGAGTTTTTAGAAGGTCATTTTATAAAAAAGCCCAGAATATACCTATTCAGAATTTACACTATTTGTAGACCAATTTTTCAGCTGACACGGTGCACTCGGACCATGCAAAATTTCTCTAAACGACAAGCCTACGGACACTGGAGTTATTGCCTGCACCAGGCGTATAAGTACATAGCATGAATTATACCTCTAAAATAGCTACTAAATAGGCTCTCTAATTAAAATATAACTAATCAGGTTTACCGCATTCAAAAAATTTATAAATGTGGTCGTAAATTTTTCACACCAATTTCGAAAAAATCAAACAAAATGCAATTTTCTTAATTTACCCACTGTTAGTTCATTTTCATTAATTATTGAGTAGTGGGTTTTCAATTTTTATTTATAAATTTTTTTTTAGAGCTGCTTAATGCTAATATAGTGAAAAATAGTTAAGTGTGAGTATAAAGCAAAACATACATCTAAAGCAATGTATGTTCTAAACAATCTCCCTGGCGAATCCTAATAAATAGAGTATTAGATGATTTATATTGCATTTCACTTTAAGACGCTAATTATTATTAGGCTAAATTATAAAAATCTCCTTATAAATATTCGTTCATTATTTTTAATTTATACCAAAAAATACAATTCAAAATGACAAAAATATATTAAAAATTATTTTTTTATAAAAAAATAAAGATAATTTGGTCATTTTGCTCTCGTCATTAACGCAATATTCTTCTGAAAATATTTTTAAAATTTTAAGAAAACAAAATATAGATTTTTGAAAGTTAGCAAAAGTAAAAAAAAAGGTATTTTTAGAAGTATTTTCTAAATTAAAAAATAAAATTAATTTTATACAAGTCCGTGCAAATATAGTGAATTGCAAATATATCCCTACAAAGTTCAATTTTTATATGTTGTCCCTACAAAAGTTCTAATATTTTTAAATATGTCCCTTCATTTTGTTATCATTAAAACACTGTTTATTTTATAAGTAAAATGACCTTTTTGCGGTCACAAATATGTCTCTCCGAAAGTCACATCTATTAATTAAAAAAGAGTAAAAAGGATAATTCACCTCATTAACTAACTAGGGTTAAATTTTTTACCTACGGTTAACTAATTTTTTCTAACGGATCTAACGACAGTGATATATTTGAAAATATCAGGACTTTTGCAAAGACAATATATGAAATTTAAATTTTATAGGAATATATTTGTAATTCATTATATGTATAGGGAATGGTACGAAATTAACACTAAAAAATAAAGAGTTGAGTGCATGAGTCGTAGAGCTACACCGGGTGCAGGGAAGAGTTTCTCCATGGTGGGACCCGGGGTGCGCGGCGATTAATCGGCGGTGGGGCCGAGGTGTTTTGTGGCGGAATCGCGCTCCACGCCGAGTTTGGGAATGCGGTGTGTGTGTGTGTGTGTGTGTGTGTGTGTGTGTTTTGGCGTGGGCCCCACACTCCTCATGAAATCCGTTGCTGGGGCGCTCGAATTTTCCATGCTTTCTCTCTCTGCGTGCAACCCTAAGGCATCGATCGTTTCGTACGGAACGTAATCATTACCCCCTCTCTCCCCCCTCTCTCTCTCTAGAACTTTCTCTCTCTTCTCTCTCTCTTTATTTCTTTCTCTCTCTTCTCTCTCTTTTATTTCTTTCTCTCTCTTCTCTCTCTCTTTTATTTCTTTCTCTCTCTTCTCTCTCTCTTTATGGGAGCTTCGCTTGTGTTCTCTCTCTCATTATTTAGCTGGGGCTAAGGTGAAGGGAAATAAAAGCTCTTCTCCCACTCCTCCTCTTTGCTTTAATTTGCGTGAGAGAACATAGATACATATATATAGATATATATATATATTGTTGTTGTTGTAAGAAGCTCCTTAGGTAGGCTTGCATGGGATCGATGGAGATTTCTAATGCACATCATCACCAGGTATTTATGGTATATATATCTCAACTTTGGTATACAGATGCATGTGTGTGTGTGAAATTATATGTATGTATATTGGGTTTTACTTTATTTACCTAATTTAGTGAGCTAAATTGTGTATGAGCAAAGGATGATGTTTTTGAGGTCTCTTTTTACGTACTCTTTGGTTTCGGTGGAATTGGAGAGAGAAGAAAGGTTTTAATTCTCAAGTAGGGCCTTTTCCTTTTTTCCTTTTTTTCTCCTTTTCCTTTTTTTCTTTTTTTTCCCCTGATTTTGGGTCTTAGAGCTACGAAGTGAGAATTTGCCACTATATATATATATATATATATATGTATAATATAGTTGAAAAAGTATGAAAAAGAACATTGATTTTTTAAGCATGATTTCACCCATTTTTTCAGTTTATTGTTTCCTTTCAAACAATTTAATTTGCCTATTAATTCAAACTACCTTAGCGAAAAATGTTTTTTTCTTCCTTTCTTCTCTTATTTGACTTAAAAAGTTTTCGATTTGATCTAGTCAAAATCTAAATGTAAGAAGTGTTCTTCTTAAGATCTGTGTTTATTTCTTTTAACTTTCAAATTCTCTTCATTTTATGGAAAAAGAAAGAATTTTGTCAAGGAAATATTTGTCTTTTTTCTGGACAAATTGTTTTATGAGATCTCGATTATATATGATGAGAAGTGGACCTTCTCAACTGATCCAAGGATGAACAAAATTTCATTCTCAATGTTCTTGATTATATTATCATGCATGGGTTCCTAATTAGTTTTAATTTATCACCAAACTTGCAGTTGGATCTACTATTTTTTTTTTTTAAAAAAAAGCCCTCAAAGTGTTGGTTCTTGTTTGAAAATTAAGTGTAAAGCCAGGGATTTTTGAAAATTTTTTTGTTCGACTTGAACATATGCAATTGTATTAGAAAAGGTTTTGATCTGTGACTTTTACACAATTTTTATTTTGTGGTACTTCGATCATGTGGCAGAAAATCTAAGTTCTTCGCACGTTTTACACTCTAAATTTATGAGTCTAATTATGTCCTACAAAGGATGTCTTATTTTATGTTGATCCAAACACTCAACATCGAATATTCTTCTATTCTTTTCTAAGCCAAAATGATTGCCATTTTTTTTTTTTCTTCTTCCTTTCTACTAGATTTTACCCATGTATCTGATGGCCTTATTACCTCCCTTTTCTTGTTCATTTTCCTATGAACAAATTAAAGCTGGTTGAGGTGCCTTTCCCCCTTCCATTATCTGAAAAAAGAAAAAGAAGAAGAAGAAGAAGAAGAAGAAGAAGAAGAAGGGAAACTCTCACATCCTATATGTAGCTTACT
Organism: Ananas comosus; assembly: GCF_001540865.1. NCBI lineage: Eukaryota > Viridiplantae > Streptophyta > Magnoliopsida > Poales > Bromeliaceae > Ananas > Ananas comosus. The sequence continues at coordinate 14,321,424 of NC_033624.1, read as the reverse complement.
TGATTTGCTGCTTAGCATATTGGATTTACATTGATAATTAAGTGTTCTCAATTAGTTAACATGACTTAAACATGTGTACAATATTAATTTGGTCACTTAAGTTCATGCATGGCTAGTGCATGCTCAACTAATTATACCTATTAATTAATTACAGGCCATGGGTAGTAGTACTCTTCCACTAGAAGAAGTTCTTGCTAGCTGCCCCAAACCACAGCAGCAAGAGAGGAAGGTGGTGAGGCCCCAACCAGAGCAATCCCTAAAGTGCCCTAGATGTGAGTCCACCAACACCAAGTTCTGCTACTACAACAACTACAGCCTCTCCCAGCCAAGATACTTCTGCAAGGGCTGTAGAAGGTACTGGACCAAAGGAGGCTCCCTTAGAAATGTCCCTGTAGGTGGAGGGTGCAGGAAGAACAAGAGATCATCTTCCAATTCCTCATCCAACTCCTCTTCCACCTCACCATCTAACTCCTCCTCCTCCTCAAAGAGACCACAAGATCATCATCAGACCCACCTGATGATCACCACCAGCTCTGTGATCACTCCATCACTCTCAACCCTCTTCCCCCCTCACCAGCTGTCTTATGACCCCAGTGATCTTAGTCTGGCCTTTGCAAGGCTCCACAAGCAGCCTGCAGCAGCACCAGGAGAGTTGGGGCTTGCCCATCATGAACATGATCCCAGCTTCCTGCTGCTCGCAAACCCTAACCCTAACCCTAACCCTAACCCTAACCCAAGTCCTGGCTGCATGATACCCCCTTACTCTGGGCCTGGTTTTCTTGACATTTTGAGGGGTGGGTTTCTTGATACCATTACCCCTCACCCTCACCCTAATGGTTTCAACAGCCTCTTCTATGGGTGGGGTGGGAACAATGGTAATGGACTTCAAGAGGTGGAGGGAGTTGGTGGTGGTGAAAAAGAGGAGGTGGTGGTGCCCCTCAATGGAGGATTAATGGGTGGTGGTGCAGCAGCAGCAGCAGCAGCAGCAGCAGCAACAGCAACAGCAACAGCAACAACAACAACAGCTACTACTGTGACAACTAGCCAATTAGAACCTTGCAGAGCCTTGGATCATGGAGGGGAGAGCAAAAATATCTTGATGGGTGGTCTCCAATGGCAACTTGGTGGGGATGGTAACTTGGCTGTGGACTCAGCTGGAAGAGACTTTTGGAATGTTAATGGAGTTGCTTCTTCCTCCTCTTCTACTTCCTGTACTTCTTGGCATGGTATCATCAACAGCTCTTTGATGTAGAGAGTGGATATAGGTAGAATATATAGATATCTTTATATATATATATATATATATATTTATCAAGTAGTTATATATCCTTGTATGGTGGTGTTTGTGATTTTTCTTTTCAAAGAGACCTCAGTTTCTATTGCATTTCATCCTTTGTGTCAGTCCAAGTTCTTCATCTGGTTTTTTTTTTTTTTTTTGTTGCTCTCTTCTTTCTTTTTTTGTTTTAACTGTTGAGTGGTGACTTTATTACAATCATATACTAAAATGAAACATTTCATATTTGTTGCCTAACCAAAGGGGGGGATGAGTGAGATTAATTAACTGGCTCCTGCATATATGCTTTGCATGCCTTTTATTGGTAAAAGGGTGTAGTTGAGTTGTTGGTGCTTCTTTCTAGGGTTTTTTGGGTGGTGTGAGGAGAATGGTTTGAAGTGTTTCTGAGAGATTTTGAGTAGGGGATCAGAATTGGTGAGTTCCCCAATAAATTCTCTCTCTTCATGATTGCCACTCACTACCAAGAATCTTATATATCTGGCCTATCCATGTCCATGAGAGATAATAATACATCAGCAGTAGCATCAAGCATGCTAATAAAAATAAAACAAATTTATGTAAAGTGATTTATGAAGTGACCAGGAATCTTGTGTGGGGGAGAGGAGTGCTAGTCATGCATGCCCAGGAACAAAATCTTTCACTTTAGATTTGTGGGTATATTTTTTTGTCTCTGGAGTCGTGATTACTGATGAGTTAAGCAATTGTGTATGAGCGCACCAAACCTGATTACGTGAAGGTACAAGAGCCCTATAGCATGTGTTTTTAGAGCAAAAATTATTATCAGAATCTGGTGCATTACCGAGACAGAACTAATTAAATTTTCATCATATCTCAAACTTCAATCTCTATCATTTCGCTTTTAATATATATATATATATATATATATATATATATATATATAATACTACGACTAATCAACATGCATTACCTTGATGAGGATTAAAGTGTAATGTACCAGGTGCATGAAATCCTCCTTCAAAATGAAGTGGAACGTAAACATTGGCATGTGCACGCCAATGAACCCACTTGTATGTACGTAGAGCACGTGTCCACATTACCATGTTGCGTTTACATTAATTTTAGGGGCCTCCATGTGTTCGAGCATTAGGTAATGTTGCACTCTCTCATTAATAAGATTGTCATCTCACTTAACACTTGAAAAGGAGTTAACTACAGCGAGGTACGTACTCTATATAGGATGTTATTTTCACAGCTGAAACGTGTATGCTTTATAGGAAATACTCATCCAAGTAAAAGAAGTATTCGATATTTGTTTAAAAACTAAACTTTTTTTTCTTAGGTCAACTGCATGGCTTATATAGTTATATACTTAATTATTTCGAAGGTAAACAATATTTGGTCAGTATAAATATAATAAATTCGACTAGATTAATTATGTGTACGCGCAACTTAAGCATATATATATATATATATATAATCAACCAAATTACCAACCCAAGCCTAAAAATACTCTACTCCCAAAGATAGGAAAATAAAGCTAATAATACTGTCTAGGGTTCTTTCAATATATAAAATATAAATTTGGAGTTATCAAACACCTAGGGTACCTTTCACGGGCCGTGGAGTATTTAATGTGACAAAGTAGTACAAAGGGTACATTTAGTCAAAGATAGATGTGGCACTGATAGGACATCGTGAACCACAATAGGTCTACCACATTTAGTATGAGGATGTGATAAAATTTCCAACTATATTTATATGATGTGGTACTGGTACATAACACAGCATTGCTTTTTCATCTCGAGAACCTTAGCCAATTAAAGTAAGAATATTGGAAAAATGCTTCGGATTTTCCAAAGAAAAAATTATATATAGAGAGTTATGGGCCAAGTGAATGAACGAATCAAAGCATACTACATTACCTCGGTGCAATTTTGTACTTACGAATTTTTAACTGCGCACAGAGTTTTTCCGTGCACGGGGCTAGAAATAAACTGCATTGACAACCGAAACTCGCTACGACTTGCGCGGCAACATCGATCTCAACTACTCGTAATTAAGCACGATGTTTGCAGAAACATGTAGCAATGCTCGATCATCTTTGCATTTTATTTTTTATTTTTTGTAATTTTTCCTAACATGCATGTACAGAGGTACTCTTCTACTATGATGGGAAATGTTTGGTACATTGCGGTTAAAAATGATTCCGCCTACAAGTTAGTGTCCGCAACATGACCACAGCCTATATATGCCAATAATTTGTCCTTGAAAGTGTATAAATGTGCTGGACCGGGCCATGAGAAATACAAAACCAAAGTCGTGGGAAATTATTTAGCTTTGGATGTACATGTACAACTTGTTACTGGTTGTACCATTTATATACGACCAGTGCTGTTCCGTAGGCCCCGCATTTGCATTTAAAAATGGGTAAATTTCAAAATCCATGGTGGCAAAATAAACTTTTTTTTAATAATTATATGGTGGTTGAATGTAATTTTTTGCATAATAGAGTGAGAAAGTGAAAATAAGTTACATTATGAGGTAATTAGGTGTAACTTTTTGAACCATTAATTTGGTGGCGAACCCTTTAAAATTTTAAATTTCTTTAAAAATACTTTAATAAAAAAAGTTGATGGAATTAATTAGTGAATCCTAGCCATAAAAAGTTTAAGACGTAATTCTTATCTTATCTTATAACTATATTATTGGCGTACATATAGCATTGCTCTTTACATACAGATTATTTACTTGTCATCCTTTTGCTACCTTAACTCGTATTGTTTTGTTTTGTTTTTTTGTTTTGGCTTTTGTTACTTTAGACCAAGTTTATTTTATTGTGGTAAAACATATAAAATAACAAAATAATTTAAAGAGTTAATCTCGGTCATCCATTACTTATTAAATGGGAGAAAAAAGAATGATGGTTTAAGAGATCCGAAGCTGTGGAGATTGGGCACTTCACAATATACTAGTCCGTATGGTCATTTTCTTTAGAGAGAGAGAGAGAACGATAATATGCTACGACCCTGTTTATTTTTTAAAAAATAAATTTTACTAAAATATGAATAAAATAATTAAATTTTAAATTTAAAACCTCAGGTACTGGCTACAAGCCTACTTCGGACGGTCATTGAGGCATCTATATTCCGAATGTCGTGTTTAGGCCTCGACCCCACCACTTTCTTCCTTTCTTTCTTTTTATTTTTTTTTTTAGCTGCATCACTGCTACAAAGATCGTTAAAAGATTTGCCACCAATTCCAAATTTTGAGTTGTGTAAAAGAAAACAACCTATTCCCTGAAAGTGACACGCATTCTATTGTTGGCTTAAATAAATCAGCATGCTGGTTTGTGGCAAGAAGCCGGGTTAAATCGAATCACACTCGGAATGATGTGAGGCTGGATTGGGCCGAGTTATAATCGAAGTGGTATGAGGTTAGTTGAGTTGGGTCACAATCGAAACCCGTTAGCACTGTATTTATACGTTTTAAATACATTAGTTACGTATTTTTAGCAACCAGAACCGTTGAAATTAATAATTAACACCAACGATCCGACAACATAACGGGATAAGATAGCAACCCCTTAAGGGACACGAAACTCTTGAATATATATATATCAGAAACTAGGCTATTATACTATTAATAGCAACCCAATGTCCATTGGTGCTACCAAAGTTTTTCGGCATTAGTATTAATAAGATTGTGGTTAGGATGATGTGGGCCTCCATAGATGGTTGGAGTGGGTGGTTTATGAATAGTGATGATTTAAACGATAAGCAATGTGATCAAAAGAGTAAAATCTAACGGCAGATAAACTTGGTAGCACCAAGTGTTTCGTGCTATTAATAGCATAATAGCCGGACTCTATATATATATATATATATATATATAAAACTAGATTACTATTAATAACGTCAAATCATTGATGCTATTAAGTTTTCAATTTTTAGATAAAAGGATGTAAGATTAGAATGATAGTACTCCTCTAAAGTTGAGTAATTGATTGAATAATATGATCTAAAAGATAGAAATAGTCAAAGAGGTGTAACAGCGAAAAATTTGACAGCACCAGTACTTGATGTTATTAATAACATAATAGTTAGACTCTCTCTCTCTCTCTCTCTCTCTCTCTATATATATATATATATATATATACATGAGTCCAACTATGGTGTTTGTAAAAACAATTGTAAGTTTTTCACGGTTAGATTTATCCCTTTGATCATTTTCAATTATTCGATCATACTATTCAACCAACCACTCACTCAACTCTAAGGAATCATTACCATTTTAACCGCACATCCTTTGCCTTTAATTTAAGGCCGAAAACTTACAAGCATCAATGACTAGCTCTTTTCAAAGAATAAGAGCTCAATTCATATATGTATATATATATAGTAGGTCTTGCGTGCTATTAGGAGCACGGAGGCCTAGGAGCACGGAGGCCTCCGTGCTCCTAAACTGTTTTCGATAATGAAGCTTCCGAATCGATGATCGGCTCCGTTAGACTTAATCTACCATATTTGAAGTATCTAGAAAATAAATTTTGTGACTTTTCGATATCGTTTACCAAACGATCGAAATGGTTCAAAATCAACGACTGAAAATAAAAATTTGATAAAAAGTGGTGATATAGCATTAAAATTTTTTATCAAACAAATTGATCTTACTGTAAATAGTATAAAAAATTTTCTATCAAAATTTTATCTGATTTGAATACTTCTACACCGTTAAACTTGCAAACGGTATATACATCAACCATTAAAAATTATTGATTTTGAATCCTTTCGATCGCTAGGAAAATGATACCGAAAAATCACAAAAATTATTTTCTAGATAGTTCAAATACGCTAGATCAAGTCTAACGGAGCCGATCGTCGATTCGGAAGCTCCATCATCGAAAACGGCTTAGGAGCACGGAGGCCTCCGTGCTCCTAAACTGTTTTCGATAATGAAGCTTCCGAATCGATGATCGGCTCCGTTATACTTAATCTACCATATTTGAAATACCTAGAAAATAAATTTTGTGACTTTTCGATATCATTTACCAAACGATCGAAAGGGTTCAAAATCAACGACTGAAAATAAAAATTTGACAAAAAATAGTGATATAGCATTACAATTTTTTATCAAACAAATTAATCTTGCTGTAAATAGTATAAAGAATTTTCTATCAAAATTTCATTTGATTTGAATACTTCTACACCGTTAAACTTGCAAACGGTATATACATCAACCATTAAAAATTATTAATTTTGAATCCTTTCGATCGCTAGAAAAATGATACCGAAAAATCACAAAAATTATTTTCTAGATAGTTCAAATACGCTAGATCAAGTCTAACGGAGTCGATCGTCGATTCGGAAACTCCACCATCGAAAACGGCCTAGGAGCACGGAAGTCTTCGTGCTCTTAATAGCATACAAGATCTACTCTATATATATATATAGAACTTGGCTGAAATACTATTAATAACACCAATGACTTGGTGCTAGTGCTTCTAAATTTCTAGCCCTTGGATCTACTCCTTAATTACTAATATCCCTTGGATCAAACACTATTCCACCTACCATCATCATCTCAACCCTACATCTCTCCATTCAATAGTTAAAAACTCAAAAGCACTACCCCTTTGGTGCTTTTGAAAGTATTCTACCTCAACTCTCTATATATATATATATATATTATTCAACAAAAGATAGGGGGGCCAGTGCCACTCGGTGAAACCCCAACAAGCATGAATCAAACTCCGACAGGTGACCCAAATAGCAAATACAGGAATAAGCGAATGGTTGTATTAAGCTAAATAACAACACACAGTAATTATCTCTGGTGTGAACTCTCGACGGTGACCCAACGGTGCATTCGAGGCATATATTAAGATGAATATCTTAATACAATTTAAATTACAATAATATCTCATCAATAATATTTAAAAAAAATTAGTCAATAAAAAAAATTTGCCAAACGAACATGTAAATTACCCAAATTGCCGGGTATTCTTCTTTTTACTTTTTCTATTTTACTTGGCACACGTTCTTTGACATCTAAGTGAACTAAGAAATAGAATCTTAATGCGTTGTTATATTAAGCTAATATTCATCAGGAATTCACACACCACACACGTCCAGGAAAGCACAAAAATAACAACATACGTAGTAACAAAATTCATAGGAGGGTTAAGTAACAAATACAATTACATCAACAAGAAAATTTTTTAGAGAGGACATTTTTTCATTCATTTTTGAAAGGCATTGTTAAATATGAATAATAATACCTTCTCTCCAATGGCAAAAGAATAATCTGCAAAAATTACCTATAAATAATCATACCGTAGATGAGGGGGTAAGAATACTTACTGGATCCAAAGAACGAAAAAATTGGAGCTTAGAAGTTAATTTATTCAGGCTTCTTCACCGGCTGATCACAGCAAAGAATGACATCCCAACTTGCATTAGCGGCACAGAGATTGGAACTAGTATCCAGCTTCTAGAAGCTTCCAGCAGCTTCCGCCACTCACAGGGAATGAAAAGCGGCGTATGTACTCCCATCCACCACATTCCTATATGTGGATCTCATCTGTTGCGCTTCTTGGCTTCACTATACAGAACGACACCAATGACCGTGAGGGTGTAACCTAGCATTCCTGTCACAGATACTGGGTTCCTAAATATTAGAATCGAGACAACAACTGCGACAGCGCCTTTTGCGTTCCCGAGAACCTGGAAAGAGAAAACCAAGACAAGCATTTCAAAACAAAGGAAATCTCAGATGAAAAAAAAACACCATTAATATGGTAAACCGTGATAGAACTCAAAAGTTTGTACATGTGTAAATTGATCCCTACTAACCAAGTAAGCACTAAATTGATACTGCAATTTCTTAGAGGTTTGAACATATATCAGTTGCCAATCCTGGCATTTCACTATTCTGATGCCTTTTTAAAAGCAACCTCACTTAACAAGCTGTTTAAACATTTTTTTTAGCAACATGATGACTTCGTTATCATCATGATCAAAGTACATCCGGAAAACAGGGGATGCTCAAAAGCACACAATTCGAAGTAGAGCACCCTCATTAAATATTAATAAGACCTAATAATACGTTATATTCCAACGTCAACCAACTCCGATCATCATCATAGATAAATCAGTCAGGCAAATAGAGTTGTCCGTAAATCAAGGAGCAAAGACTAATTACATTTATTAGGTCCATGCAAAACTCAAATAACTTCCAATGTAGGGAGAACTTTTTCATTTTGAGGTAACAAAAAAAAAAAAAAAATGAAGTACAGGAGCTAGAGCTCTCTATCTAACCAAGATGGGAAAAAAGGAAACAAAAGAAAACAACAAATTCAAACTTTTTCCTCATCCTATTTTTATAACTAAAAGGTAGGTTCTAATATGTCTCATGATCCAGAATATGCTTCTACAACCATCCTTATTTGGATTGCAATCATTTCCTGAACCGCATTAAATTGTTTGATTATCAAAGCCCAGGCATTAAGCAAGGAATGTAAAAAGTATAAAATAAGAAGCAAAGATGTTTTAATGTCTTCATGAAACAAAATTTGATCACCATATGAAGAAGCGAGAGGACGACAATACTTCCCAGAAAACAAAAGAATAGAAAAGTCAGCTATGAGATAGACTGGAATAAACTCATATTTCAACAAAGTAATGCAGAAAAATAGTAAAAGAAAGAGCGTCCAATTACTCGTACCTGAAGAGTCAACGCACTAGTATGTTTGGTGACCAAGAAATTTGTCAAATTCACAAAGTACGCCAAGCAAGAGTTAAATAGAAGGTACAAAATAATCTTGAAATCTTCTCTAGCAAGTGCCACTGTGATGCCAACCACATTTTCCTCCATAAATATTGTAGCAGGAAGTAGTAGAAGTACAGCTATTGGAGCCATGTAGAGCAGAAGATTCATAGAATTAAGCTTCTCCCTGAGCATAAAAGCATAAATATGAGTAACTGATAGAATCTATACAGGAATAAAATCAGAACTGCACTGATTAACTGATTAGAATTATTATATTATTCTCCAGTGACTATAGAGATTCAAAACTGATCAAAAAAATTAATAGAAAGTATGTAATAAAAAAAATCACAAATGGTAAAAAATTAAAATGTAGTCATCAAATGCTGTAAGAAAAATGAAGTCATTACCCCTCAGAGGAAAGTAGAATGCCTTGCAATACTGTCTTAAGTGCCCTAGCAGCAGTTGCACCAACACACATAATAAAACCAAACAAATGAAAACTTGGCTCTCCCTACAAAGTCAGAGAATAAGATGGTTAATAGCTTTTCTCCTGACACACACACACACAAATCCTAGTTTGTGATAACATACAAAGAATTCCATTGGAAAAGGCATAACATGGTGTGAAAAATAGAAGATATTACAAGAAGCTAATCATGCAACAATTTTCAAAGAAAATAACAAGCTATTCCATCACAGTATATTCAAGCTTGATGAAGCAAAAAGTTATGCTACCATCGGTAAGTGCAAAAGCTAAGTTTGTTAAACAATCTGGATTCAGCATATGGTGAAGTAAAATTTGAATTTGCTAGTCTGCATTAACAAAGGTTGGTAGGAAACAAACCAACTAGAACGTAAATTTGAGCCCACTTTTTTTTTGACAGAATAAGATTACTCAAATATACAGTAACTTAATGAAGTAAACTCCAAAAATATAGAAAATTGCGTCCGATCGGGAACAATCGTAAAAAATTACTTTTTCTTAAGCAACAACTTCTTTATTCCTTTCTGAGAGACAAACATCAATAATCTATTTTTGAGATGAAATTCGCAAAACAAAACTATTTGTCAAAATTCTATTGCCGCCTTTAACTTCCTCTGGAACCATTAGTTGGACATTAATATTGACCATCAGCCTTAAAAATTAGATAATTCTTTCAACTGGTTTTCAACACATAATAAGAGAATGCCCGCAGTTAAATTCCAGTGAACACTACAAAACATCCTCGTGATTGAACCTAACACTTCAAATTAAGCTCTAGTTTATGGCCTATAGATGCTCCATAAGCAGGCTTAGTTTTCTTGTCCATAGTAGCATAACAACAAGAATATGTCCCAGTAGTGAGGTAATAATAGATCTACAAAAATCTTTCTTCAATTAACAGAATTAGCTCACTCTCCAACAGGCAACAGGAACTCCAGGTTTGGGACACGAAAGTGCATTTACATCTTACATAGAAATTAAGTTATTGCAGGCCATACACATTGTACCTGAAACAGCCAAAATCAACAAATGTCTCTGCAATAATGGATGTCAAGACACTAAATTTATACATCAGTTACCCTATTTAAGCATCTGCGAACAGCGATAGTTTTGGCAACAACTGCTTCTACAGCTTTAGACAACAGGAAAGCAGGAAAGATGGCCCTGTAACAGTTTCAAATATCACTACGCAAGACAATTCATCCCAATTATGCAATTCTAAACAACAACAAACTGCAGAAGCAAATTCGCATATAATGTGACACGATCTTTCAGAGATCTACTTCCGTAGCTTTGCTACAATTGCAAGATCCTAGCAGATCGATCGAATTAGACGGGAAAAAAGAGAGAGGAAAAAAAAAAGAAAAAAAAAACTCACTCCGCTGGCGATGATGACGCCGGTGACGACCGGGACGAGCGTGACGTAGGTGATCCAGGCCTCGCGCTTGACGGTCATGATGTAGGCGAAGACGGCGGTGAAGAAGGGCGTGGTGGCGCCGACGGCCTGGTTGAAGGAGACGGGGAGGTAGCGGAGGGAGATGTTGCCGCTGACGACGGAGCCGCAGAAGACGAGGCTGAGCGCGGCGATCTTGAGGAGCTGGAGCCGGGAGCGCACGGCCTGCATGGGGACGAGCTTGAGCCAGGCGATGGCGACGTAGCTGAGGAGGGAGCACGCGGCCATGTGGCACATGGTGAGGAAGATCGGGTACTTGAACCCGTAGTTGCTGAGGAGGTACTTGTTGAGGAGGAGGACCCCGATGTTGGACGAGTACCACGCCGCCACGAGCCCGATCGTGAAGAGCCTCCCACTCCCCCCCGCCGCCGCCGCCGCCGCTGCGGACGACGACGAGACGCTTCTCCCGCTCATCTCCGCCACCTCCTCCGCCTCCGCCGCCGCCGCCGCCGCCGCCGGGAACAATGTGGATCGGGGATCGGGGCCGGATCTGCGCGGAAGGAGAGGGAATCGGGTAGGTTTAGGGTTAGGGTTAGGCTAGGGTTCGGGGAGGGGGATCGGAGGAGGAGGAGTGGATCTGTGGAGAGGAGGGATTCATGAGATCTATTTGGAGGGAGAAATGGGTAACGGGTAGTTAGAGAGAGAGAGAGAGAGAGAGAGAGAGCTGAGAACCGAAGGAGCGAAGGAGACGAGGGACTCGTATAATATTTTTTTTCGATTATTTATCTATTTATTTTATTTATTTATTTATTTATTTAGCCTGACCTATAATATTGGGCTTTAAGCAGGCCCAAAATGATCAAATTATGGGCCTTAGGCCTTACAGGCCGGGCTTACTAATCTAACCACAGTATTTGTGACCTGAGGTGTGCTAGTAAAAGTGCACGCGTGACACATGCTAAGCTACGCATAAAAAAAAAAAAAAAAATTATTTACCATCTTATTAGAAATAGCTTTTTTCTTTATTGGCAATTTTTCTTTTGGGCTCAAGGTTATCCTCGATATGTAAATTATCCAAGCAGGATTGGACCAGGATTGTCCATGAACTAAGTCTAACCCAAACCAATCAATAATACATCATTTTGATTTTTTTTAATTTTTTGGTTTTGATTGACAATTTTTACGGATTTCTTAAATATTTTTTTTTTGAGAAATGATTTCTTAAATATTACACTTTACACTTATATATTATTCATGCATCTGCATGCAAAATGCAAATTTTTTTTTTTTTTCAATTCTTATACGGAGTCTAAAATTATAATATTCATTTGTTAACATATCAATACTATGTATTGGTGGTTGGTATCCGATGTCGCAAGCTCGAATCCTAATTGATTCACTTTTTTAGCTAAATTTATTTCTAAATAAAATAAACAAAACAGATAGTATGCTATCTATCTTTCTCAAAAAAAAAAAAAAAACATATCAATACTATGTATAACAACATTTCAAGAGATCCAAAGCATTTCTATCATTAGAATGGTTGTAATCATTTTGTATAATGTGCCTAGAAAGATTATTATTGAACCTTGTAAGATAAAAAAAAAAAAAAAAAAAAAAAAAAAAAAAAGTACATCGTTCTGCATTATTATTGCCATTATTGCTTCGCAACTAAGCAAGTTTTAATAGTAAATCAAAAGATAATCGATCGTTAGTACTAAAATTTCACAATTGAACCAGATTAAAATATGGCATGCAACTGCGGTGTCCTCATTAATTGCTCAGAACTTAGTAGTGTGTGGCAATTTTAATTATGTTAAAAGTAATCACGAGCGTAATCTCTTATATATGAAGAAGTAATCGCAAGCGTAATCTCAGATGAAGAAGTACTATTGACAACTAAACTGCCAATTTGAATATTAAATATGATCATAAGAATAATTTTGAAATAGACTATTGTCAGTATTGCTGAATTTTATAAATTAAATTAAATATAATAATTTAACATACGCATGATATTATTGTATTAAATCAAATTTGGTAATATAGTATTAACAGTAATCTGATTTAAAAATCTCAGATACTTAATTATATCAAAATAATCGATAATATCATATAACATCTCCTCCCCCCCCCCCACACACAAATTTTTTTTTTGTACTATGCACTCCTTTTAATCATATCATGTGTGTTCTTTAATCAAGATCACGAGTTATGAAGTGTTGCTTTCTTTAGAGATCAAGATACCATCCACATGCTTCATCCTTTCTACCCAACCCTCCCACACTCCCTGCTTTGTGGTACCTCACCCTCCAATGGGGATTCGAGTTTCTTCGGAGTCGGACTCGAATGATAAATGGTGTGTCTGATTTTGATTTTGATTTTGATTTTGATTCTGATTTAATTCCATCAGTAATAGCGTTGTTCGCTGGATAGACATTCCAGTGTGATTTCTTATACAGTAATAAGATGAAATATATTGCATCTTTCATACACAGAGCCAGGCTGACCTGATCTTAAATTTATAGTTGAGTTATTTGACGTCAATGTGAGAATCTGGTTTGAAAATACTCACTCTATCACGATTGAATGTTTTCTTTTGGAGATTCATATGTGATAAAAAAAATTTCTAATTAAACTTCGTCACCACCGTGCTTTAAATTTCAACAAATTTTTTTTTCAAAAAAGTAATTTTTATTTTAAAAAATATAATTTTTTGGACGGTTTGGGCTGAAAGCTGAGATAAAATAAAGAAATTCGGGTCCGTGGGTGATGTGGTGGGCAGGGTCTAGGGATTAATTTACCCTCCCTCAAAAGTGCACGCCAACAATCTACTGTTTATTTCGTTGGTAAGAATTGTAGTGAATCCAAGAGGCATTGTGGTTTCCCAATATTATCTGGGACTGAACTGTTTAGATACAAAAGCAATGAATTGCTGTTTCCATTTTTGGTTTCATGTGTGTGAATTGGAGTGCACTTTTGGACAAATTATTTGGTTTGGAACAACACATGAAACTCTGCCTTTCGGTATTTAGGTGGTCAATTTGAATCTCTAAGGGACCGTTTGGTTGCATGTAGTTGCAACTGCACTGCAGTTGTAACTGTATGTAAACGTAAATTTTGTGTTTGGTTTGATGTATTTAACTCAAACTTCTACAGTTAGAATTGCAGGAAAAGGCTCAACTGCAGCAGTTTGAACTATATCCAAATTGACCACAGTTCCAATTATAGCAGTTGGATAGAGTAACTTTAAATAAAAATATTTTTACCTCCTCAATATTTTTTTAAACAAAAATTATTATTATTATTTTTTATATTTGAGGTAATTTCATCATCGTATATATAAAATAATAAAATTTTAAAAATTATTTCTCAACTGCATACAACCAAACAAATTATTTATACTTGCAGCGCTTTTTATTATATCCAACCAAATATGATTCATATAGTTGTAACTACTATTTACAACTGCATGTATCACTAACTACACTGTATTTATAATTATATTTAATCCAACGGCACCTAAGTTGCAATTAGGAAGGCCTTTTAATAGAGTAATTTATATCAACCGCTTATGTTTAAATTGTAAGCTTCTTGAACAGCAACAGCATCGATTACTAATCGCCAAGAGTTTGATTTTTCTTTTTTTCGCCTCTAACTCAGAATCCACTCCCCTCTCCAATCCAAAATAAAAAATTCTCCAATCCTCGTGCCAACAAGGTATTGATAATTTGGCATGTTAGAGAAATACTAATGCTAAAATTTTTATTTGTGTAATTTTGATCAAAATATGAGTTACATAACTGATACATAAATGATATATATATGATATATATATTTAGATCTACATAATAATATCTTCAATTTTGAGCAAAATGGATGAGTTTTTTTTCGAAATTATTAGTTTCATAAAAAAAAAAATATTAATATTGAAAAAGTGGCCTAATCTCAAAATTTCGCATAACCCGACATGGGTGATGGGTCATTCAAATTCAACTATTGAATACTTCCATAGTCCCCTGTACGGTATAAGCGTACAACTCTCATCAATTTTAAAAAAATTTAAAAACCCGTTCAACAGGTAGAAACCGATGCGTGCTCTTGGTCCACTGCGTCAATCTTGAACCGCGTCCCTCGGAGAATTCTATTGGGCCGGCATATTTCTTTTTTATAAAACGACATGTGGTGCGCACATGACACGAACGGTCTATAGATGACGTGGTGGACAGGGTCCAGTAAAATAATTTCTTATGGTTCAAAAAGATATCTCGGAGTTCGAAGACGCGGACGCAGCGTAAAATCCAATCCGATTAATTAACCGCTTCACGCCCGTTGCTATCCGAGTGGCGACAAAATCTATTTCCCTTCTTTTTTTGAAATTTTTATATTTTTTATATTTTTTTACGTTTTTCGCCCTTTTCGTCCCCGCTCTCTCCTCTGTTTATAATAAGCTCTTGGGCCAAACCCTAGAATTAGTGCTACACTAACTCCCCACATTATATATAAAAAAACCCCGCGAACTCCGCCACGCTCTCCATTTACTCCGAACCGAGCGTGGCGGAAATTACGAGAATACCCTCCTCGGAGCTATGGGCTATAGAAGAGGCGTGTTGAAGCACTAGTAGGAGCACAGGAGAGGTACTGAAGAAGATAACAAGGGTGGGTTCGTATGGGTTTTCTCTCTACTACATTTTTCTCTGTGTTTATTGTGTTTTTTTTTTTTTCCCTCTTTTTGTTTTTTGTGCTTAGATGCTTAGTATGTTCAATGGGGAGGAGAAATAGTAGGGGAAATGTGGGAAAGGTGAGAGCTTTGGGGTTAAGTTTGGAGAATAAAGAGGGGAATGTAGGAAAGGTGAGAGCTTTATCTTAAATGAGAGGAGGAAATGGGTGGATTGTGGGAAAGTTGTGAGCTTCCTCCATGTGAGTGTTTGAAAAGAAAAGAAAATTTCAGAAAAAGCCCTCTTTTTTTCCTTTCCCCCCCCACCCCCCCCTTGCTTGGGATGCTGTGTTTTATCACAAAGTTGGTTCTTTGCTTTGGCAAAACTTTATACATTTTCAAAAAAATTAGAGTTAAACCGATATAAAGCTTTTTGCTGATGATTTTTCAAATGGGTCTTTGTTCTCATTGTGAATTTATTTATGATTTCTTTCTCTCTACTATCAGAGATTTGGCTCACATTGGAAGTCTCAGGAGAGAGGGCTTATCCTTTTTTTATATATATACACATATACATAAAAAATAATTTTCCCTCACTGCACGAGTCTTATCTGAAAGATTCAAAGTTGAAGCTCACTTATTTTAGTTTTTTTTTTTTTTTTAATTTGAATTTGTCCTTTCTCTTTATTATTTATAAGAGACACTATTTGTTTTATCAGTGAGACTCCTCAGCCACTGTGCAGTCTCTGGTGCTTTGACCCCCTTTTACCATGGCAACTTCTCCTTTCTCTATAAAAAACCACCATGTTTTTTAATTTATTACCTGCCATAATTACCAAACTACCCCCATTATTTATGCCCTTGCTGTTTCTATGGTGGAGGGCATTTTTGTGATTTGAGCATCTTTTTTGTTGGGTGACCCAAAGGTCATAGGGTGAAGAGAAGATCCATTCTTTTTACAAAGTTGTTTCATTTCTTGGAAGATCACATCTTATAACTACAAAACAGTAGAGTGATTCTATTCATTTGCTTTGCATAGTCCATCAATAGTTACTAGAAAACATATATTTATATATGTACAAACCACAATAAAGACAATGAACTCACCCAATCTTTCTCTCTCTCTCTCTCTTCCTCTAGTACTTCATATATGTATATGTGACCTCTTCTGCTATGTTTTCTTTTGCAGGTTTAGCACTTTAGCTAGTGGAGAAGGATCTACTCCCCAAGAACATTATGCAGACACCAAAAACCAGGTCTCATTTTTAAGTTTTTTTTTTCTTCTTCTAATTATATTGTGCTTTACTTTACTGGTTACAATGTTGAACATTTGATTCTGGGAATAATTATTTATTATTGTTGTGGTTGGTAGTGGTATCTAAGAGAGGCCTTTCTTTGTGTTGAATGTAATGAATTGGCCCTACTGTGTCCCTCCATTCAGAGACTTAACTCCTCCCATGTGTAACTGCTACATGGTATGCTATGCTTGCCCATAGTGTTTTTTTTAAACTAGGAAGGTGGTCCATGCATTGGTGATCTTAGTTGTCCTGCGTTTCCTTTACTCTATATGACATGATTTCTACTTGATATACTCAATTTTTTTTTAAGGAAAGAGCTTTAAAAACCCTCTTGTGGTATGTAGCCTTGTTCATCATTACCGCTGAACCGGTTCGAGCTGTTGCTTGTTTGTTCTCTTGGTTGCTACTCTAGTTTTCTCGACACAGTGGCTATTAAATGCCGTAAAAACGAAGCACATGACAATAACACAATTCGCTTTTTGGATCTGCAGTTTAAATCTTCAGTACTTCGCCATCCTTCTTAATGGCATCGTAATAGTAGGTCCTTACGAAATACTGAAACCATAACAAATGGCGGGGCGGGGGCAAAGTGCTCAAATTTGAACTTATCCTTTGTGGGTTTTTGTAGTTGTCCCCACTTTTTCTTTCTTACTTTTTTTTTTATTTAGATTTCTATGTTGTGGTTTTAGATTTCTCTCTTAACTATATTTCTGATCCTCATTTTGATTGCTGCAGGAATGGATCCTCAGATGTTCCGCAGAGGACATCTCCAGCCACACCTCGATCGGCCCGTGTGAGCAAGACCGGAGGAAACGAATCTGACACTTCCGGGATTACTCCGATGAAAACCATGACTGAAAGAAGCCCGAAGGTCGTCGAACGACGGTCCCCGAGAAGCCCAGCGACGGAGGTAATATTACTTATGCTAAAATAGGTAACATGTTTCTCTTTATACAACTACGAGCAGCTATCCGTGGCTTGAAACAATGTAAATGATATTGTGCGTAACTTTGACATCTTAAATTAGAGGTCGATTAGAATATTGTGCGGTGATTATTAATACGTATATAACTTATTGCCATCATCTTCTCTTCCTTCTGCTGACATTGGTATTTGGTTTTCTCTGTGGTAATGAATGACTAACCTTTGTTAACAGTTGCAAAGACTTCGGATTTGCTCTTACTCTGGTTTTGATTTTCTTTCCAGTTTAATATATAATGCCTATTTGCTAGTGTGTGTTTGTTATTTTGCATTTTCCGATTTAAGCTCTCTTCTCGCGACGATTCATTTAACCATACAATGCCTTATTTGCGTTTTGTAGGAATCGCGACATGGTTATTGTTTCTTTCTCCTCACATTTTTCGATTGCTTTTCTCAATTACAGTACACTAGAAGTATAAAGAAGCAAAATAATAACTAAGAATATATCACTTAATTCTTAGCGTACTCCGTTAAAATTACAGAAGAAGCGCCCGAGCAGGATATCGGAGTTAGAATCCCAGGTCAATCAGCTGCAGGAGGATTTGAAGAAGGCCAAAGATCAGCTGAGTTCGGCAGAAACATGGAAGAGAAAAGCCCTGCAAGAAGCCGAGGAAGGTAAAAAGCAGCTTCTCGACGCGTCCCTAAAGCTCGAGGACTCCCAAAAGCAGCTTCTCGATTTCTCCGCTGCTGAAGAATCTCGCCTTCAAGAACTGCGAAAGATATCTCAAGAACGCGACCGAGCTTGGCAATCCGAGCTCGAAGCCGTTCAGAACCAGCACTCTGTGGACTCTGCGGCTCTGGGCTCGGCCATGGCCGAGATTCAGAAGCTGAAACTGCAGCTAGAAGCGTCTTCTCAATCTGAGGCTGATACAATGAAGCAATCCGAAGAAGCCCATTTGAAGCTTAAGGCATTCGAGCAAGAGATGGAGGAGAAACTTGCTATTATTGAGAGCCTCAATGTTCAACTTAAGGACGGCAAAAAGGCCGAATCTGAGGCAAAAGCTATGGTCAGCGAGAGCCAGGAGCTACTAGGTAAGGCGAAGATTACTATCGAAGACCTTCGTGACGAAGGATCGAAGCTGCGAGAGGCCCTTAGATTGAAGGAGGCGGAGTTAGATGAGTTTAAAGATCAAGTTAAATCGCTCGAGCATATCGCAACGAACTCTCAATCTGGTCACCTGGAGTCGGAGATAGAGAAACTTAGATCAACACTCGAAGCGGCTGAGATTAAACACCGCGAGGAGCAAACCCAGAACGCGACGAAGATCGAAACTGCATTCAACACGGTGGAGAGTTTGAAGATCGAACTGAAGAAGAGAGAAGAGGAGGTTGCGGAACTTAAGGCTACTCTAAACGAAAAGGAAATCGCACTGCAATGGCTCGTGGATTCTAACAAAGAAGAGAACTCGGAGGAGATCGAGAGGACCCGAATGAACCAAATGCAATCCGAACTGGAAGCGAAGTTGATAAAGTCCGTCTCGGACATCGCGGAGCTCAAAGCCAACCTCATGGACAAGGAGAACGAGCTGCAGAGCATCTCGGAGGAGAACGAGACCCTAAAAGTGGGAAAGGCGAAGCAAGAGGCGGAGAGCCATAAACAGTACGAAACCGCCATCGCCGAGCTCGAGCTGGCGAAGGCGGCGGAGCAAGAGGTGAGGATGAAGCTCGGGTACGTCACGGAGGAAGCCGACAAGAACAGCAGGAGGGCCGCGAGGGTGGCGGAGCAGCTGGAGACAGCGCAAGCCGCGAATTCGGAGATGGAGTCGGAGCTGAGGCGGCTGCGGGTGCAGTCGGATCAGTGGAGGAAGGCGGCGGAGGCGGCCGCGGCGGCGCTCACTACGAACAACGGGAGGTTCATGGAGAGGAGCGGGTCGATGGATTCGGATTATAACTCGATCGGCGGGAAGCTGATGAGCTCGCCGTTCTCCGACCTGGACGACGAGTCGCCGAAGAAGAAGAACAACAATGTTCTGAGGAGGATGAGTGGCTTGTGGAAGAAGAGCCCAAAGTGAGGACCTACACTTTGCTTGGTATGTACTAAAATCTCTCACTTAAAGCATTAGTTTCTCTATTGTGATTATATTTTGTTTGTTTCCAGATATAACTAGGAGTTAAATGCTGAGGAAAGGTGCAGCTCAGAGAGAGAGAGAGAGAGAGAGAGAGAGAGAGAGGTGATATGAGAGCTTATGCTTCTTTTTTCTCCTGAATGCTTGTAAAGTTTCTGTTTTATCATCTGCTACTCTACTTTGAAGCTGGAGAGAGGGCACCTTAACTACTGATGTGGATACTATTCATAACCTCTTTCTCATTATTATATTCATCTTTTGTTAACATGGTGTTCAGTGTTTTCCTCAATATCTACTTTTTAATGTTCATTCTAATCATGAGCTCTTTCGCATTTACGTATGTTATTGTGTATTCAATTTGTAAAAAAAATTGTGACTTGTTCACTCTTTTTTGGCTAAGGAGTGAGAGGGTAATACCATAAAAACCAATCAAAATCCAACTACTATCATAACACCAGATCTACATGTGATTAGTTGCTCGGTTCCTCCATCTTCATCATCATCATCATACATTAAACAAATATTATAAAAAAAAAAGATTTAGAAAAAACTATCCTACCAAAACATATATGGCGTAAATTATTCCTGGTATATAACCCAGTATTGTCAACAGCAGATCGATCCAAAACTCCACCTGCAAATTAACCACCAAAATTTGAACAACAAAACTTAAAAAATAGCGATAAAATAAAACGAGAACTTAACACTTACACCACACCCATAACGTAGAAAAACTCCCACAGGTGGTAGCAAAATAGCCAAAATCACCTCCAAAAACGTCTCTGAACCCATCTCTCCACCACGATCTCAACACTTAATAATTAAAAAAATAAGTGCTTAATTTAAAGGAAACGTCTTTTCTTTTTTTTTTTTTTTTAAAAAGAAATTTCGCAGTAAATCGTTTTCATTAAGTGGTGTTTCCGTTGCCTTTTGGTGGTTGTAGGAAAGGTAGTTGCTCGTGAGGGGGTTGGGACACGTGGCAACAGGAGAAACCCCTGTTAGAGCCACGTGTGCTCTCTCCGGGAACACGTGGCGCCGTTGTAGGATGGGGTTCGAACGAGTCTCGTGCTTCTATTTGGGCCGGGCCCATTTGAGGCCCAATGTATTACTAGGCTTCTTTTGATTGAATTCTTAAATCAACAATTTACGGACTCATTTGGCATCGTTTTTTTAAAAATTTTTTTAAAAAAATTTAAATACAAATTTAGAACACCTAAAATAATATGGCTCAAAGTTAGTATACTTTCCCCACACTACAGTACAAGAGTCGAGCCATACATACATATCTATAATGATAAGTATATAAGGGAACGCTATCCACGGCGGAGATTCGATAATTATTACCACAGCGTTATGCGATTGCGATATTAAGTTGACATTTCCTTCTCCTTTCTTTCTTTCTCTATCTTTTCCCTCTCGAAGCAGTAGGAAAAGCCATTCGTGTCCACAAGAGAAAAACACTCATATGTGGTCCTCTCGATCGCAACTTTTCAAAAGACCTTTTGTTTATGATTCTTTCGTTGTTTTTTTTTTTTTTTTTTTTTTTTTTTTTTTTCTGGACCACTGTATTCATATACTTGAAGCGTGACTTAAATTCAAGACTTATAGCTACGGAGGAGGAGAATCTATAAGCAGATTCAATAAGCATATCTAGGAATAGAAATTCTGAATCTGTTAATACACTATCATTTTCGTTAATGTCAAACCACAAATTATTATTTATTAGGGAAAACTTCAAGAACCCCCCCTGTGGTTTCGTGCATTCTCACTTTGCTACCCTGTGGTTTAAAACGTATCAATTTGCCCCCCTGTGGTTTCGTTTTTATCTTTTCGGAAGCTTTTTCGTTAATATTTCGTTAAATTATATACAAAAAACTTCAAATAACCATCTATATTTATCGAATAGTCACTTTAGTATCCTTTAATTTTAACTTTGTCACTGATTTAAAAAAATAATAATAATAAAATTGATAACAAAAAAATAAAAACGAAACCACAGGGGGGCAAATTGATACGTTTTAAACCACAAGGTAGCAAAGTGAGAATGCACGAAATCACAGGGGGGGTTTTTGAAGTTTTTCCTTATTATTATGATAAATATGAAGAGAGGAAAAGGAGGGTGCAAAGCGTGATCCTCGTGTGTTGTACTACGTGGTTAGTGGGGGGTCACTGTCTCATTTGTTCATACCTAAAGAGTATCCGCAAATGACGTTTCCTGGGGCCACACAAATATATTCGGAAGGATAATGTAGCATACAGTAGCAGCTATAGTCTCATTTGAGATATTTGCTCCACACATAAAACAAACATTAACACATATAAAATATTAGTCTATATGTTTGAGAATTTTGTAATTTCGTGTTTGAATTTTTTAACTTCTATTTTATGATCACATCTTATTTTGATGTTGAAGAAGAAAAAAAAAAAAAAACTTAACTTTTGTTACTGCTTATATTTCCTGAGTAATAATTATTATCAATAAGACAAAATTCTAGCTAGTACATGGCAGGTGAGCAACAATTTTTATTGCATAAAAAAAAAAAAATTAAGAACATTAAAACAAAAAACCAATTTTTAAAAAATATATACAAAAAAAAAAGAAAATAGAGAGAAAAAAAGGGATCTTCCCATGTGGGTGTTGCCACCAAATGAAAGCGAAATAGGCTTGAGTGTGGTCCCTTTGATGCACCACACCCACTCTGTATTTTTCTCTCTCTAGCTCCGAAGCTACTTCTTTTGCTTTGCTTTTCATATTCCTTATCTCCGTGATCTTTTGAAATGCATTTGACATTCCGGATTAGATTGGATAGAATAAAATGAGAAAACTATGTTGAGGGAAATAGAGTTTAGCAACTCAGAGGATATCGGGAAGTGATTTTCTCAAATTCAATTTTGTTCATGATCCCTCCGTTGATAACATTATTATTATTATTATTATTTTCTGAGAGATAGGTAGCATGCTACCCGCTTCGTTTATTTTATTTAGAAATAAACTTAGCTAGAAATGTGAATCAACTAGGATTCGAACTTGGGACCTCGGGTACCAACCACCAAGCCCTTTGCTACTTGCGATAGAGAAGGTCGGTAACATTATTTAAACTTATAAGTTTACTCTTTCTACCTCGATAGCAGCTTCAAGTAGCTAAACTCTTTTCTTATCTTATCATATCAAGCTATTTAAGCATATTGTATTTCTCTGGCAACTCCCGTGACTCTATGCTGCTAAACCCTTTCTCACTCTCCGCATCACTCTTTTATCTTATCCTTTTCAATCTAATCCTGACGAAAAGACTGGAAGTTTCCTGTAGGTTCTTAATTACTAACCGACCAGCAGAACAAGAGACTTTAGAAAGAGACTACTAAGTAATCCAAATGACTTTCAAATGCATTTAAGTCAAATTAAAAAATTAATATCTGAAATAGATGTTATGTGCGTTTGAAAACCTGGACTACAAATTTATTTTTACCTTGCTTAAAAAAAACGGCGTTACGAATTTTAAGTTTTCTATTGAATAAAAGTAAGAATTCTGGCCTACATATCTTGTAAAATATTTTCATCTATCAACTTAAATTGTGAATTGGTTTGAATCCTTCAATACGAAAAAAGTGTAGTTAAAAAAGAAGAAGAAGAAGAAAAAAGAAACTCGCAAACTATATACAGCCTGCATTTGGAGGTATGTTAAGAATTTGACGGTTGGTATCTGAGATCTTAAGTTCGAAATTTAATTATTTTACATTTCTTGATTTTATTTTTAAAAAAATGAACGAATTGAGCAGAGAACAAGCTAGATGCCTTTGTTTGCCTAAAGCAGAGGGTGCTCTAAACCAAGTTAGATTTATTTATTTATTTATTTATTTATTTATTTTTACTTCAAATTTACATGTGGTGGGTGCCTTTTAGAGGTTGTTATTATTAACTTATTATTAATTAATGTCATAATAGTTCTACAGCCTTAATTTGTTTAATTGTTTTTGGTGAGGCCATGGTCCAACCTATCAATGTAACATTAAATTTGGTCTTCTTCCTTAGTCAAGTTAATTTAGTGATAGTTCTTAAGCCTCATCAAACCAACTACCCAATACACAAACTTATTTCTTCTACTAACCACTTTTATGCACTATTTAAAATCTACATATTTTTGTGTCTTATCCACTGAAGACCAGGTGGAAATTAACAATATTATTTTCGATCTTATTTTGTGTATCTCACAACTACAAGTTTCAGGCCGGTAACTTGGATGCATCAAATGCGCTCTACTCCTACCTACTACTTAATATTATATCTAGATTTGTAATGAGTATTCGAAATATACACGCAATTATAGTTAATGTTTATAAACTTCTCATTTTTTAAAGCTTTTTTCGAGAAATTATAGTAAAATGCTTTACTTTTTAACACTGCTCGGTAATATTTTATCAAACTACATTACATTCCACACACCTAGTGTAAAGAACAAATGCGAATTCAAGTGCAACATGTAGCATATATTTGACCCAGATTTAGGTCTTTTTTTAAGGTACCCATAGCATCACTACTTGGACCCACAGAGCCACCTACTAATCAATCGACTTCCTCTCCTCCCCTATCCTCTTTTCTCTTTCTAATCTTTAGTTCTATACTACTACTACTTCGTTCTATCCAACTGAGCTATTAAGAAAAAAAAAAGATGATAAGGGGAAGCACGGGTGTCATCGGCGTCGTGAACTTCATAACCTTCCTGGTGTCCATCCCGATACTCGGGGGCGGCATATGGCTGAGCGTGCAGGCGAACTCGACCGACTGCCTCCGCTTCCTGCAGTGGCCTCTCATCATCATCGGTCTGACCGTCCTGGTGATATCCCTCGCGGGCTTCGCGGGCGCCTGCTACCGCATCTCGTGGCTCCTGCAGCTCTACCTCGTCGCCATGTTCGTCGTGATCGCCGCGCTCCTCTTCTTCGTCATCTTCGCCTACGCCGTCACCGACCACGGCCACGGGGAGGTGGTGTTCGACCGCGCCTTCTTGGAGTACCAGCTGAGTGACTATTCCGGGTGGCTCAGGGATCGGGTGTCGGACCCCGGATACTGGAATAAGATATCGGCGTGCCTCCGCGACGCCGACGCGTGCCGCGGCATGGCCCGGTACGTTAGGAACACCAATACCGGAATGGTTGTGCATGAGCCCGCATCCGTGTTCTACCAGAGGGATCTTTCCCCTATACAGGTGAGTTTTGTTACGACTATTTCTGAGCCATTTCATACCGGATATCGTTTTAGGACTCTTTAACTCCAAGAGATCATGTTGGATTTATTATATATAGTTCGCATATTCTCGTTATATATTGAGTTTTCAGATTAGCTCACGACATTACTAGAAATTCATTCACAATAGCACAAATTATTGCAGTAAAATATATTTTACAGCAATTTAATTTTTGATATAATTAAATTATTTTCTATCAAATTGATCATCTTTTGGGTAAGAGTTTGAAACTCTAGAATACATATGCTGTGCTTTCCTTTAGTTCTTGCTTTTATTAATTTTGATGAGGGGGTCTAAAAGAGTGGATTTAGGATACGGTTTTTGTTTGGTGAAACAGTTTGATTTGGTAATCACTGATCATTGTTTTTGTGTAGTAGGAATATTTGGAAATCGATATGGTGAAATATGAATACTGTGTTTCTTTAATTTGCCTTATTTTTCTCCAACTTTGTATTGAGTTCTCTACAAGTTTGTTCATGTTCATGAGTCGATTCCCAAAATAAACTTGATGATAAGTTATGTAGCAGCATCCGCATCTCATCTCACCCACCTGAGTAAGAGAAAAAAGAGAAATGTACTTGAACAGTTGAACCGTACATACATAAAAAGAATAGTCAATGAGTTTCTTTTATTTTTACCCTGTTTGCAACAAACAAAAAGGATGATCACCAAAGCTGCATGATTGAGGAAATGAGGTCAACACTTCTCTCTCTTATTATTATTATCAAACGGGGGACCCTAGCTGTTAATAAATGGACCAATCACAAAATGCCACGTGGAAGGAGACGCAATATATATAATTAATTCCTTGGATACGATCGACAATAATATATAATATATATATATATATATATATATATATATATATATATATATATATATATATATCTCATGTTCTAATTGTTATCTAGTTAGTAGATATTTTGAATTGGAATTCCCATTTTGTGCATGTGCAAGTGGTGTGGGATGAATCCAACATATGAATTGCTAATCTGATACAAAATGATACAGAAATAATCTTAACATCAAATTCCAATATATATTTACTAAATATATAGAGCTAGCAAGGTTAATTGATAATTTGATATGCTTAATGATGCAGTCGGGGTGCTGCAAGCCACCGACTTCGTGCGGGTACGCGTACGTGAACGAGACAGTCTGGAACTCGGGGTCGGGGTCGACAGCGTCCATAGATCCCGACTGCCAGCAGTGGAGCAACGACCAGCAGACTTTGTGCTACCGTTGCGACTCGTGCAAGGCGGGCGTCCTCGCCACCATCCGCCACAGCTGGCGCAAGGCCTCCGTCATCAACATCGTCGTGCTGGTCATCCTCGTGATCGTCTACATTGTCGGGTTCGCCGCGTACCGAAACGCGAGAAGGATCGACAACGACGAGCCCTTCGGAGAGAGCAGGATGACAAAAGCAAGGCCTAGCTCATTCCGCCTTTTCTAATAATAGCAAATCTACGAGCATTTTACAATTTAATATATTTTAAGTGCAGTTAACGAGTTAAATTTTATAAAGTTGAATCGCTAGTTATCTAGCTGTTTGATATTCAGAAAAGTTGATTCATCGACTGCGTATTCGGGCAACGAGCTGAGGCACCAACAATTAACATTACGGTTAAGAAAAGCTCCTGTTGCTTGAACGTGTTGTCTATATAAGTTGAGAAAATATATTTAATTTGGAGCTAAGTAGGTTTTATGTGTAATCTATAGTGCAAAAGTGTTCACATTGTTGGCCAATTAGGATAGAGAGGAAGAGAATATGTGAATTAAGCTGTGTTAAGAATTTGGTGTGCTTTTAATTATCCTCGTTGTGTTCGCTGCAATTGTGTTCGAGTGTAATTAAATCTCCAATATTGTTGTAAATTTGTTGGACTTGAAATTTTATTTTTGTCTTTTAAGTTGCTTAAGAGAGGAAATGAATCCCATATTTTACAATATGGACATTTTTCTATTTATCATTTTCCCCCAATATTTACTTTTATTTTTATGGCCCTATGACACGTGTAATTAAGTGCAGTTTATATAGTTTATTCTGGCTCCTAAAATATCTTCTCTGACAATGCAACTAAATATTCGACAGGGAAAAAATGTAAAACTTTTGCTTTAGCCGAGTGCTTAAATACCTTTAGCTTTCCACTAAAGGAGAAAGTTGATTTGCTTTTCTTGAATGGCTGTAGTCATATAATACTTGTGCAAGCTCTCGAGTTTGAAAATCAAAATTGATAAAAGTAAAAATATTGATTGCGTCATCACTTAGCATCATGATGAGTGACTCTTTGTCCAATCGTGAACTTGATTTACGACCGAATCGCAGCTTCATTAATCTAAACGCCCTTTAACTGGTTTGGCCCATATTCTTGTTGTGGGCCGAGAGAGGTCTCATAAGTTGTTTAGGCCCAGCCCAATTCGAACTGGTTGTTTAATGAGAGAAGAGTGGGTTCAGTAATGGGCTTTATACTGTAGCATCTCAACACCCTATATTTTTATGATGATTAAATTGGGCTAAGTATGGGCCAAATATTTTGGACAGTGAATTTAAGCCCAAAATTGTTTGGATCAGGCTCAGGCATTGGGCCCAAAACCCAAAGTAGATTATTGTACATATTTACCAAAGAAATTTGACTCTTTCCTTTTCTTTTTTTTTCCTCCTGAAGTGGTTCAGAGATTTCGAATCCCATGACCTTCTCTAGAACTTATGTCGTATATACTACTTGAGAGGTCGGGGGCACGAACT
This sequence comes from Ananas comosus, assembly GCF_001540865.1. Taxonomy (NCBI): domain Eukaryota; kingdom Viridiplantae; phylum Streptophyta; class Magnoliopsida; order Poales; family Bromeliaceae; genus Ananas; species Ananas comosus. Next base: position 14,293,540 of record NC_033624.1, on the reverse strand, counting down.
CACTTCCTATTTTTTGAGTAGTACCCGAATAACAACTAATATACTAAAATTTAGTAAAACTACAGTAGATTGATTATTTGTGAGCTTTTCTTTTTTTTTTCTTTTTTTTTTTTTGAGAGAGAGATAGGTAGCACGCTACCCGCTTCGTTTATTTCGTTTGAAAATAAACTTAGCTGGAAATGTGAATCAACTAGCTAGGATTCGAATTTAGGTCTCAGATACCAACCATCAAGCCCTTTGCCACTTGCTCTAGGGACGGTCGGTATTTGTGAGCTAATTTCAATGATAGTTCAACCTAGGAAGCTCTTTATTTGGTTCTGGTGAGAAAGCTAAGATTTGTCAGGCCAATTAAATATCTCCCACAGCCTCAGAAAAGCTTTTGAAAGAAAAAGCCCTTTCACTCATGACCCCAAAAAGCTAATGATGTCAAATAAAAGTGTGGCCATAATGTTTCAAAAGGTTAGTGTCCTTCATTAATTTGATCCAAACTTTTTCAAAGAACTGCTCCCTTTAGTTCCCATTTGGCCTTTAGATCTCTTCTTCTTAATTAGATTCTCCCTTGGATTCTTCTTTGGTTCCCATTAGTGACATTTGCCTCCTCTTTTTTATTGTTTATGCATTGATCACTTGCCTAATAATATTCTAATAAATGTTTGTTAGTAAAATAGCAATAGTCAAATTAGTTTCCTGTGGAAAAGACACATAAGTTCTACTGACTTATCTTGACTTTTTTCCTAGTGTGACATCCCTTTGAAAGAGTGCCTTCGAAATACTGTGGACCTTTACATTTTTTTCCCTCAAAAATTTTAAAATAATCTATTAAATGTCTCACATCAATCAATTGTTTGTATTTCTGAACTCGAGATTTTTTAATATATTCGATAAAGAACCTGTATGAAGTTATGTGAAACAATCGTTTACTTTTAAAAGTTTAAGCCACTAAAATCTTGCATTTTAATATTTAATGTTCAAGGTATTGCAGAGGAAAATTTCTCGATTATTTCAGAGACAAACATTCTTAGAAACCATAAATAGCTGTGCTGGGGAAATGAGATACATTACTACATATTAATTCCTCTCAATCTAATGTCCTAACTTTTTAATGAGAGTTAAATGAATGCTGTAGTAGTTGAGGGCACATTTAAAGAGATGTGCTTTGGACCCTCTTCATCAAATGACCTTTCTCTCTATAATGAGTCTCAATGGATCATGCATTTAATTCAGATGTTTTTGTTGTACACATACAAGGGAACACAACTCTACGAAAATCTTACGAACACACGTTTTTGACGGTTGTGATTCATCTGATACAAACATTGCATAATCTTTTAATGTGTAGTTATTAAGTTTCTTAATTTCAAACGATTTTAAGTACCTAAGATGTACTCTCAAAGACCTTTAGAATTCGGTGGAAAATGTGCTCCTTTTTTTTTTTAACATCGTGCATGTTCAATGTTACTTAAATAAAAAAAAATGAGTGCGCCCAACTTCTCCACTAGGCTAGATACACTTGAATTTGTTCTCTAATTAACACTGGGAACAAATCAAAACCATGCACCCAAGTCGTTCGCCCACAATGGAGGAAAAAGAAGAAGAGATTTTGTGGACTTGTTTTAGGGTTAGGGACTTAATTTTCTCACGGATTTGTATGCGTATGTTGAAATATTTGGGTCCATGGGGTCCATATTAGAAGTGGGTCAAATGCATCTATAGTGCGCATTAGGCTTGGAATAGTGCACCGTGCCAACTTCTCTAGGATCATTTATGTTGTTATCCAATAAGTTAAAGCTTCTATTAAAATTTAGCTCAAGTTGACTTGGGAATTAACTTGTTTGGATCCACCTTAGGTTTGGTGGACTTTAGATTAGGCTCAGCCATGTTGGGTTTGGATTTGTGTGGTTTTTTAAGTCAAGAGATTTTCTAGTTGTATTATATATTTTATTTTGGGACTAGACACCCTATTTTTAATTTGTTGCAAATGGTAGCCATTTATATACAAGGCTATTACTTAATATTGGTCCAATCAAGAGAAAATTTATTATTGAAATAAATCACGGTAAAAGATTTTCGAGTTTGACTGTGCTTTAAATATTTAATCGAACAAAATATTATAACCTCCACTTGTTAGCTAGATATATCCAACGAGCTGTAGAAATATAAGTTTTTAGAGAAATAAGTTATTTAATTCACGATCCTATCAATCAAAAATTAATCCTACGTACATAAGGTATAGTTACTGGTGACGCAAGTAATTTTAAAAATGATTAGGTGTAATATATATAACACTTGAAATTTCGCACATCTAATTAAACCTTGTTCTTTGTTTTGAATGTCTACGTAATTAAATTTTGTTCTTGACCACCAATAGAATATATATATATATATATATGCATTGTGCATGCCTTAACAAATTTTCTTTTGGAAGTGGAAAGTGAACAGCGAAAGGAGTGCTTAACAAGTTGTTTACTTTACTAGGTCTTCAGTGAAAAAAGAAAAAAGAAAAAAAGAAAGGTAAAAAAAGAAAGCGAAAAAGAAACTCGATCACACCTTTTCTTGATAAAGAGACATTTGAACACTTAATGATCACTTATTTATATAAGGTTTCCTAGTGATTGGTTGGAGAGTCTACGAAAATGGTGACCTTTGATGGTCACCACATCGATCGCAAAATTGTAAACTTATCTAACAAAACTAATATATATATATATTTAATTTCTATTTGTTTATGATTAAACTATCATCTTGTATATATATATATATATTAAACATTTACATCACGTCATTGAACAAAATTTCCTAATCTTTATAAAATAATATTTATTCGTCAATATTCTGCATAACAACATAAGAAGCCGGTGTGGAACGGAGACCTTCCCTGACGTGTTAAGTCCAATGTTTGCATCATTAGAGTAGGCGTATTAACTAACCTAATTAAGGAAATTATCCTAGGTTAGTGATAGAAACCAAGGATTTTGTGGTTTAATTAATGAGGGTAATTAAATTCCAATGTTAATTAATTAGTTCCCGAACTTTTAATGTTAGGTAAAGTTTCACTTTGGCTCCTTATCTTTGAAAATAAACTTAATGCCTCCCCATATTTTTTGGAATACATGTATACGCCAAAAGCGTAAAATTAGAGTTTATTGCAGAACAACCGGACACGTCCACGTCATCTTACTTTCAACTACGTAATGTTAGATAACATAATATCATCAATTCAGTATACTTATGCAAATACGGAAATTATTATTATGAATAATATAAAAAAAATAAAGACCATTAAAATTATAAATTTTGAAACCCTTTGATCATTAGGCTAATGATGTCGAAAAGATTTAAAATTTAGTTTCTTGACGCTTGGAGTGGTATAAACCATATTCAACGATGTTGATCATCGGTTTAAAGGTTCTATCATCGAAAATAAATGTATGGTAACGAAATCCATTTGCTACTCACAACATTTCACCTCATGAACTCTTTCGCTATATATATATATATATAACAATATTGTTGTAGGCGTAACGGATTAAAATAGTATTGGTCAATTTGGCCGAGGGTCCAACTAAATCCTTAATTTACTAACCCTAACATGTGTTTGAACTGTTTTGAGGTGGGTAGAATTGGACTGCAACCTAACAACCAGTCAATCATGATAAGTAGCAGATGTATTGCTTGCTTTCCAAAGATTAGGTAAGCGAAAAATTGACCCTGAAAAGGATTATTATGAAGCTTGTTTGGGTCTTCACGTAATTAATAAGGTGTTTTCTCTATCTGAGACAAGGACACTCCAAGACACATTATCCGTCTCCACTCTTTTGCTGTGTGAAACGAAGCAAATCTCTCACAAAGTTTTAGCTCTTCATTAATGCCTCTTGGGGGACATTATTGATTTAAAGTCCAACGAATCGATCGAGCGTAATATGGAATAATTAGTCATAAGCAATTAGTACTTAAAGTACCGTATATTCTCTAAAAACTTAAGCTGTACGTATTAATAAATATGGTCCAAACGGTACGTAGAACTTGATTAATTAAACATTTTAATTAAGGCTGGTCACTTGCAATAACAAATTATCGATCAGTTACTATTTCATTGTCACGGATCCTCTCTCTTAATTTCTCTTACACACATCAACTTCTCCTCCTCATGATCATAATATCTAGATTTAACTAATAACTAATCAGCATGGATCTTAGATCCAACTAATTATTCACTCCACTCCCCAAAAAGAGAGGAAAAAAGAAAAAAAAGAAAAGAAAAGAAAAGAAAAGAGAAGAGAAGAGAAGTTCATGTCCAAAGTGGTTCTTCCCACACCGACGAGCAATCGTCGACGAACAGCAGGCCGTCATTCTGGAATCCGTAAGGGGTGACTGCAGCTGCAGGGAGGAGCGCAGGAGAAGAAGGCGGCTGCGGCTGCTGCTGCTGGTGCTGCTGCTGCACGGCCTCGACGCAGAGGAGGGCGAGGAGGTTGGCGTGCTGCGTTCGGGTCGCCACCAGCTCGGCCTGGGACCGCGCCAGCTGCACCTTGAGCTCGTTCACCTGCTTCTGCAGCTGGCATATCGCGCCCGCGCAGCCGTAGACCGGGTCGCGGATTCGCGCGTTGGCCTCGTACACCATGCTGCTCACCGCGTCCGCGCGCTGGCTCTCCGGAAGATCCTGATCATAATCAAATTACCAATAATCGTTTTATCACCGCAATTAGAAACTAATCAATCATTAACCAATTGTTATATAGTTAGTTCTTTTAATATCTATATATAAAACCTTTCTTAAAATATTGGTGTGGAAAAGAGAAAAAAAAGAAAAGAAAAGTTGGGCTGGTCATTGTAACATACTTTACCGTAAGAGTCAACTATAGCATCCTTTTAAGACCATGATTTTTTTTCTCCGGTGTGAAATTGACCATTAGGTAAACATTAATTAGGGTGGATTAATTTCAAGTTAATTTTGATTTGATTTGATTAATTATATATCAACCTGCAGTAGCTTGATAATGTTGCTGGCGCCGAAGACGCGGTGCGCGGTGGTGAATTTGAGGGGTTCGGTGGGGGGAAAGTAGGGCGCGAGCACGCACTTGTCGACGCACCGGCGGCGCAGGATCTTGCACGCCGCGCACGGGCTCAGCACGACGGGCGGCGACGACGACAGCGGCAGAGGAGGAGGAGGGGAAGACGCGGGAGACGACGACGACGTCGGCGACGACGCGTGGCGGTACGGGAATGTTGTTGTCCCTGTCGTAGTCGCAGTGGTGGTGGTGGTGGTGGTGGTGGTGGTGTCACTTGAATGTTCCATGGAATAAGAAAGAGAGAGAAGGGTCTAAGAGGCGAATGTAATAGTAGTAGTAACGTATAATGGATATGGGTGGTGGTTGCTTCGCTAAGGATTTTGGTCATATATATATAGTGGAGGTGAGAATCGTAACGTGAGAGGGTGCAGGGGCCGAACGATGAGGTCACGGTTTTGGTGATGTGATCTCAGCCGTAGAAGCTAGCTAGTCTTAAGCTTCTACGCAGGATCACATGTGAAAAGTGCTTCTATACACAGCTGTTTGGAAAAAAAACAAACATAATTTTATTATAAAATTAGAAAACACTATTAAAATGTTCTTTTTCATTTTTTTTCCTCACCTGTAAATTACCAGGAAACTCTAGAGAGACGTTGCTTCTACACATAACTAATTAATTAAGAAAAAAATGCTAGATTCAAAAGCACAAGCACATCTAATTGGAATAATCCAAAGAAACAATAATGTCTCTATTACAGAAATTATATACCAACAACTGAATTTTGTTTGTAATTTAGCGAATACAAGTTTCTCGTATTGAAATGCATGTCCGCATTTAAAACGCAAAAGCGAATTTTAATTTTCCTCCTCATTTATAGTTCGAATCTTTTTTATTTGTCAGACACCTAACTATTGCATATTTTGAGAAATGCTTCGAGATGCTACGCACTGTAAAAGCATAAGCCAAATCGACAACAAAAGTCAGTTGATCTTTCCCATAACATGAGATTAATTATGCACGTGGGTTAGGCACCGAGGATAACACTAGGTGACTCTAATACGCAGGCTTATTGATAACTCGATTTATCGGATAATCCACTAAGACTCCGACCTGAATTATTGTATTTTGTAGATCGAATTGAGTCAATTGATTTATAAAGTTCGTTCCCGCGAACCGAACCCATTTGGCTCAGAATCGACTAGAAATCGAATCCAATGCTATTACTACTGGATATCATTTTTTTCTTTCTTTTTTTTATCAAATTATGATTTGGAATCGGTGCGGATCTGATCTGAAACCCGAACCCGTTAATGCTCCTACTAGTGGTTAAATACCTATATATTTACAACTGGATAGAAAGGGACTGGGGTTGGCTATTGTTAGAAAAGTTGATTATTTCGTGCTACATGTCTCTGTTAACTAATATTGTACACTTCTTTGACTTATCTAACTTTGTACGCATCTCAGGATAGCTATTTATAACAAGCAATAATACTGCGTATACGCACAAAAATATCGGTGCAAATCTTATAACCATTCATCTAAAGATTAATATTTCACACTACTCTGATCAATTTTTTTAGTATTTAAAAAATTTTAAAAAAACTAATTAAAACCTTCGTATTTTTTTATAATTATTAACGAAAATTATTTGATGTGTTATGTGTGTAACACCGAATTAATTAATTAGACCAAAAATATTGTAACACTTTTCCCAAGTGGGAGCCAATTAATTAGAGATGTATATATATATATATATATATATGTAGCATCAAAACTATACAGTTCAAAGGCAACATATGGCAACACATGCTTGGATCATTTTAAGAGAGTCAACATCTTGGACTTAGCCATCAATTGAAACTGCAGGGAAAAAAATGAAATTAATTTGTACCAGTTTTGTTAATTATGAAATGCTTCGTATATATATGTCCAATTCCCGAGTTACGTACGTTTCAAACCCCTCCTGTGTCTCATTGGTTGAACATTCGATTATTCGACTTGGTTGGATAATTGTTGAATATGCTAAGGGTTTTAATTAGCACGATAATTAATTAGATTTAATGTAATGTTTTTCCAGCATTTATTCTATGTAAAACGCCAAGATGTTTGGAACTGGTAGCTTTCTAGTTGTTATGTGTATAACAGTCCAATAAATGAGACTTTATTAAAAGCCAATTTTGAATAGGCTTGCTTGGATTGAACATATATATATATATATATATATATATATAGTTCGGCTACTGTACTCTTATGAGTACGATCGTATTCATGCTCATAAGTCATTTTCGATAATAGAGCTTCCGAATCGACGACCCATATTGTTAAATGTTATATACAGCAGTTAAAATTTCTAAAAATTAAATTTTATAATTTTTTGATATCATTTACCTTATGATCAAAAGATTTAAAAATTGACAATTTTTAACGGCCGGTATGTAATACTCGTTAATTTAACGGTGTAAAAGAATCAGAATAGCTTGAATTTTTAATAGAAAATTCTATTCATTATCTAGATAAACATCAATAACCCCGATCTTAAATTGAAGGATCCGATCATTCATTTTTAGGACGTCGTTCGATTTTGACTGTTTATTTTATATCTGCTTGATGGACTTTATAATGATTTCAAAAATTACGAAATTTATTTTCTAGAAGTTTCAAATACTCTAAATCATATTTAACGATATAAATCGTCAATTCAAAAACCCCAACATTGAAAACAACTTATAAGTACGAAGAGCTCTGTACTCATAAAAGTATAGTAGCCCTACTCTATATATAGTGACTTTTGCTTTTATTTCTTTGTACGTCTAGTTTAGTACGTAACATGTTTTAATAGTGAGAAATGCTATATATATATATAGTGACTTTCGCTTTTATTTCTTTGTACGATCTAGTTTAGTACATAACATGTTTTACTAGTGAGAAACGCTGAACCTAAAACCCAAAAAGAGTTATATCATTGTAACAAAAATGATGTATAGTGATACTTTTAAATATCGGTACAGATCAAAAAAAGTGCTGCTGGTTAAATTATCGACACTTTTAAAAATTATTGCTATATGTGAGGTCGCTAAGTATATAGTGACAGTTTAAGAGTGTCGGTATAACCTAAGGGTGCGTTTGGTTCGCATTATGAAAGATTACTAGGAATAAAAGATATCCGAGAATCTTATTCCTATTCATCCTATTACTAAGAATGTGAAATTCCTGTGTTTGGTTCGTATGGTAATATTAATTAGCCATGTTATTTAATATTGCAAAAAATATACAATTAATTAATTTATTTAATTAATTAATTTTAGATAATGTTACCAAAAATTTCAACATCTTTTTAGAAAAAAGGGAGAGAGAGTATAAGTTAGAGAGAGAGAGCATAATTAAAAAAATAAAAAGAAAAATATAGTCGAAATTAGAGGGAGTGAGAGAGTTGAAATTTTAGAAAGAGAGAGAGAGAGAGAAAAAAAAGTTGAATTTTAGAGAGAAAAATAAGTTTAGAGAGAGATATAAGGTTAGAATGTAAAGAAAAATAATATCAATTAGCCGGCGGATAGGAAGAAAGAAAGAGATTAGACATATTATGATTACCCCAATCCATTAATATGATGATACCCACCCTCCCTCAAGGGAATGAGATTAATACTTTGGGGTGAATCATATTCCCAAGTGAATCCAATATTACCAACTAGATTACTTAGTGCGTTAGCCAAACACCGTCATATTTTTTTATTCCCATTAGATTACTAGGAATCTTTAAAAGATAGCACGAACCAAACGCACCCTAAAAGGAATGCTGCTAATTTACCAATATTTATTTAAATATTTAGCAACCGTCGGAATCCTACCTCGTCGGCTGCTGCTCGAAGGGGGAGGAGAGCGAGGGGCTTTTCGTTTAAAATTTTATTGGATTGAGTGAAGGGAGAAGTGGAGATGATGATTGGTTTTTTTTTTTTTTCTTTTCTATTTGTAATCTGGTTGAATGGGCTGGGTGGAGTGGATTGAGTAGAGTAATCATTTATTTTTTGTTAGATTGGGCTTTATATTTAGGTCTTAGTGAAATTTTTTAAAAAATTTCGACATAAATGAGACACTTATACAAAAGTGTTCCAAACATGTGTCGTTATAATATAATTCTGTTGTAGTATATAACACTATTCTCTAATATTTATTTTATATTTTTAGATTTTACTATAAAAAAAAAAAAGAAAACGATTAGCTAGTGGGAAAAGGTGGGCCCTTCAACGATAGAGCTGTAGGATTATAACCCTATTTGAATTGTAGGAGCATTTCATGTGACTTTAATAATTGAAAAAAATAGATTCTTAGTTCGAAGCTTAGCTGCCTCATATTTTCAACTAAATTTATTTCGAAAAAAAATAAACGAAGCGGATAGAATACTACCTTTCTCTCTCAAAAAAAAAAAAAAAAACTAACCAATCGAGTGAGTGTTTGAACAGAACTAGTAATTTCCAAAGCAATAATAATTTTGGGTTATTACCAACACTAATTCTTTAAACTTTTTTTTATTAGATTGAATTTGAACATTGTAAGTAATTAATTCTATTCTCAATGAGCGAAAGTTGAGCTTCACGTACACTAGATATGATACTTTTATCCTTTTTTATTTTTATTTTTTAAAAATGATCTGTTATTTGTATAGTAATAATGTAAAAATATTGAGAGCAATTTCATTCTACACAATAAAGTTCTGCGCACATGACGGAACAAATGCGCTGCCCATTTAATTGCAGGAAAAGTTTTGAGTGTCGGCATTGTCCAATTAATCAACTACATTCCACCACCGCATGTGAACAATGCAACTGTTGAACTCTTGCGTACGAAAATCCTGCGAACGAGACTATACAGAAACCAATTAAACCGCCAACAATTAATACATATAACTAAACATATATGCCTCGATCTCTTCTTTATGAATTCAATACTACCCACTAAATAAACAATTAAGCCATCAATTTCGAATTCCAGTTCCCTCTCCTTTTGCCACCAAACACAATTAATAATAATAATAATAATAATAATAATAATAATAATAATAATCGTTTCCTAAACAAATTGGGCACCACATGCCCATGCATGATCTTCTTTTTCTTTTTTTTTTTGTTGTTGTGAAAACAAAACTATTTCCACAGTGTGGACTAGACTTAAATATAAAGTATTATTTTGTTATTGGACGTAAACAAGTCAAACCCAAATTACCCATCACTCACTATCACTATTCCTTGTAGTCGATCGCACCACGCACCACCTTTCAACATGTGTAGGTGTGCAGAGTCAAACCCTTGCTGACGTGGCAGTCCGCTCGTTGGGCACGAGAAAGCAACCCCCCAATCTCCACCCAACGTACACACTTTAACAATACTATATAATAATAATAATAATTTAGTTTAATTTCTATACAATTTCCATAAGAATTAATTAATGAAGTTCCCCCCAACGTACGCACTCAATTTCTATACAACTTAACTGGAAGAAGTTAAGGAAAAAAAGAAAGGTAAAAAGAGGTGCAAAAGAGATGTGCTTTTCATATGAGATGTACCCACCGGTCAAAAATATTTAAGCCTAGTTATTATTATTATAGCCGCAGTTTCCTCCTGAGTTTAAGATTGTTGGGCAATGTGAGCGAGATCTATCTAAGTCCAATTTTTATTCTATTTCATAGTCTAAAGTTATTAAATGATGTGAAATCTATCTCATGCTTTTCTCATTTAGATGTTAATGTCATCTACAGGTCTAATCTCTATTCATTCTCTAGCCTAAAATTAATAGGTATTGTGAAATTCATTTCACACTTTTAATGGATAAATCGTCTTCGATACTAAATATACGTAATTAGTCAATAATAAGTGTTCAGATCCAAACCACCAGTCTAAAATTTTTTTTATACTAAACTTCTTTATCATTATATTTTTATGAACAATTAGATAAGAAATTAAGGGAGCATCACATGAGTTGAGTGTACGAACGGAATTAAATGCGCATTTGGAAGGGATTTGATTTTTTTTATCTTCCTTTTTGCGCTTTAAATTAACAGTGATACCATTATTTGCAAATCCTCTAATTGGACTAAACCAAGGTCAAAAACAAGGCTGGGATTTTCTAACTTAATTATAACAACGGTTACCTCAAATTAAGGGCATTTCCAAGAGAGAGAGAGAGAGAAGCAAGAAATTACTATTAGCTTGTAGACTATTAAGTTTTAAGTTTTGTCATTATTTACTGAATAAATTTGACCAAATTACACATATGAAATGGACTTAGACGAGAAATTTTGAAACAATTAACTAGATTTCGAACTTAGAACTAAGGATATCAACCATCAAGTTCTTAGCCAACTACACTAGATACAGTTCATAAAATTATAAAAATAGTATTATCATGATTACTATTCTGCGGAGAAATTGCTGTTTGGGTAATATTAATATTACGCTAGACATCCTCATTGTTTTTCTACAATAACTTTTTTAAATAAACAATAACTCCAAATTAATATTTATGCCCATATAATTTAGCTTAATTTCACATTACAAATAAAATAAAAAAATGATTATGAAATAAACAAAAATAAAATTTAACACTTGCACCTCTCAAGGTCAAGTGTGGAAGCTTTATTTTCTTTCATTACAGTGGAAAAAAAAAAACGTTACCCTCATTTTCCGTTCCGTTGGAAAAAAAAAAACCTCAGCTCCGTGGAGTGTGGGAGAAGGTGGAGGTGGGAGCAGGAATTCTCTTTCTCTTTTCTACTTATTATTATTGCTCACAAGGTCCATTAATTCATGCCGTGTGGACCCTGTGATTAGAAATAATAGATATTTTTGAGGGCTAAAAATACAAATAAAAAAATTGTTTTCTTTTTTAGTTACTACTCAATCTGGGCGAATCAAAATATATCATTATTTAATTTAAAAATATATAAAAATTATTTAATTAGAGAACTTATTGCCACGTATCTTAAATTCGAGACACAGTAAAACAGTTAAAGTGAAATATTTTACCGACCGTTCTTGTACTATTTTCATCATATATATAACACTCATTTTGGCTTATGTTAAATATAAAATTATATAAACAACGTTTTTTAACAGTTTAAGTTTTTATAGTATAACGGTTGTTTCACATGGTATCAAAGTAGAAGGTCCTGAATTCGAGTCACGTCAGGCTCCTAACATATTAATTTTCTCTCATTTAATTCAAGCCTATGTCAGGGACCGACTAAAAAGTCTCGAGCCCCCACGTCATGGGCCGACTAAAAAGTCTCGAGTCTAGACGTGAAGGAAAGTGTTAAATATAAAATTATATAAACACCGCTCTCTAATAGTTTCACAGCTTACATCAAACAAAATTTTACGAAGAAATTTAGCTGATCAACAAATAACAAAAAGTAGAAGCGTATACTTCTAGTGACTCTCCAAATTATTGAATTCAACATTAATTAAGTAACATGAACTTACCAATAGCTTTCAATTGGCATTTATTAGTATATATATATATAGTCTCCATCACAATTTATTATAGTGCCACAAATATCAACTGAGTCAAAACATAGAATCTATATATCTTTTTGAGCAATGAGGCAATGGCCACTCCCCACTTCACTAGCCGATATATCAACTATGTTGAAAAAAAAATTAAAAAGGCCAATCAAATTAATGTATCAACAACAAGTAAGTCTAAAAAGCTTTCACTAACTCCTCTTGTTAATTAGATTATTAATCATATGTACATTCCTTTGGTTATAAGATAATGATTAGCTGTAGGGACGATTTAACTTATCGATTTAATTGTTCACACGTATATGAAATCGAAACCATACTAAGCGCCCTTCGGTCCACACGGCATTCGCGCTTTTTCTCTTTTTCTTCTTCTGCTTTATCTTAGCAATTCCCCACTCTTTTTGAATCATTGGTGTATAGATGTGTAGATGTTGTTTCCACTGCTGCACCAGCTAAGGAAAGTAAAGCAAAGCTCTAAGCTTTTCCCCACCTTCTCTTTTATTTATTTATTTATTTATTTATTTTCCCCTTCTAGATATCATACTAAGGGATGTCACTGTCACAAATTTGTTTCCTTCATGCGGATATGTCGTTTTGATAATGATGATGTTACCAACAGACTCCTTTTTTTCCTCCAATCCCCACAAGCTTTTCTTTTTTCTTTTTTTGAAATTCACAAATAGATTGATATTTTATGCATATTTAGAAGAAAAAAAAATAGAGAGGAGTGTGTAAAGGGATCATCAAAAGGATGCTACAAGCAGCTCTAGGATTAAAACAAGTAAATTTTTTTGTTCTAAATAAAGTAGCAGATATAGGATCAAACGCTCGATACCACTATATGATCATGCATTTCTCAAAACGTCTTATACTAATCTAGTAAGAGAGAAAGAGAGAAGAGCAAAGTCGATGAAAACACGTGATTTAAATACTAATCATCTAACGCTCCATATGGAATTGCAGTGAGAATATGTTACATATAGCGAAAAAGTGTGCAATGAAAAAATTTTCTGTTTACTTTTATAAATTTTTATCATACAAATCGTACTGATTCGATTGCAACATAATTTATACAGCACTCTCATTGAAAAACAAAGAAGAACATTAGGAAGCTCTCAGTGTGAAACAAGTGTTAAAAACCCTAATGAAGTAATTATAGCAGATCGAGAATTAAGCGCCTACACTTTTGAGTACTCTATCCCCCACACAAGTTATTTCTCTTTCCCCCACCTGTTTCTGAGCGAGCTCTCTCTTTCAGTGGTTGAAGAGGGAGAGACTGGTTGTCCACAGTGTGAGGTTGGAGAGCACTTTCACACATTGGGAACAAGTTGGCCATTGTGTGTCATGTCCTTGTGAAATAGTTCCAGTAGTGTTAGGTACCACTGGATATAAACTACCATGAGAGACTTGTACAAGTTAATTATGGGGGAGGGGGAATAAGCAATCCTTTGTGGGGCATAATGTGTTATCTTAGTCTCTTGCTTCTAGAAGGTCCAGTTCCAAGTGTCACTCTTATATTCAACTGCAAGAAGACTTAAGTATCTCCAATACATAGTAATTTAACTGTACAGGAACCTGAGAGCTGTTAGAGTTGCTGGTTTGTGTCCAAAATATGCGGAGTTAAGAAATTTGGGATCTTGCACATATCCACTGCAAACTAATGATAGGCTGATTGGTTAGTATCCTTATTTTGGGCGGCCAGATCCCGCTAAGAGTGCAAACGAATGTGTCATGTATGATCTGCAAGCTTTTCACCAAAAAAAAGAGAGAAAAAGTACGTCCACTTTTAAAGTAGATGGGAATAAAATCTAGATGATTGAAACTTATATCATCAGAAAATTTACGTAAATAAAATTTGAAAGAGTCAAGCACTTTACAGTATATTTAACGTTCACGCACTTTTCAGAGGTGAGCTAGTGCACTATTGTTCTACTAACAAGCGTTCAATATCTATACTACACATTACAGTCTTGCTCAGATTCAACGTATCTACTTTGTTAATAACAAACCTTGCAAATACTGTGTCCATGTCACTTACAAGGAGGCCCTATTGATTTGTGGTGTATATGTGTCTAAGGTCCAGCCCAATTTGATTTAACATGCGCTTACATTTTCAATGTAAAACAAAGCCCAAAGCACTTTAAATAATCTCTCTTATATCCAATATAACATGTGAGTACACGAACAAAATTGGACATGTGAAACAACCGTTGTATTCTATCATACCATGTTAAATAATCGTTATACTCTAAAAGCTTAAGGCTCAAGACTTTTTTACAACATTTATTACGTGGACTTAAATTAAATAAAAAAAAATAGTAATATTAGGAACTTGACATGACTCGAACTCAGAAACTCCTACTCTAATACCATATGAAACAATCTTTGTGCTCATATATTTCACAGTACATTTATTTCTAAGTTGCTTTAAGAGGGCATTTAATCCCTTTCTATTTCTTTAATACAAATTAGTTTTATCTTCTCTTTTTTTTTCCCTTTCACTAAATCCAAATTGTTACAACCAAAAGCAATAAACCCTTTGTTTTGTTTTGTTTTTTTAATAAGAGGCCTGCTCAATTTGTAATTAACCATTTACATGGACATGATCACTTTTCCAACTTAATTAGGCCCAACAAAAGCTAGTATGACTTGGCCCAGCCCAGTTTGAGTCCTAAAAACTCAAAAGGCATTTTTGCTATTACTACAAGCTTTTTTTGCTTTCTCTTTTTCACTTACATCTTAAAAAAAAAAGGAAGATATTTTAGTAAAAATAAATTGGATGATATCGTTAATTTATTAGTGGCATGTATTATAGTAATATACTTTTTTTTTCCAGAGAAAAAGATAGCAAGCTACCTCCTCGGCCCTTTCATTCATTTAAAAAGTAAACCTAGCAATCCATTTGCAGCAAATGGGATCTCGTACCACAATCAAAAAAGAAAACCACAAAATAAAAACTGAAAGAAAACGACACGAAGAAGATAAGTAAGAATAAGTAAATGAGGAGGAAAAAAAAAAAAAAAACAATCCGAATTAGGAGCTATTTGCAGTAGTCAACCCACGAGCGCCGAAGTTTTCAAATACCTAACATTGTAAAATGCTGTAAATCATCTTTTATACATTTGAAACAAATATAAGAGTTTGACTTTTTAAACTAGGAGTTACTTTTATTTCCTTATAAACCAAAATAAGAAACAATATTATCCGTAGAAGTACATCATTTTGTTTTCTCCTCTGTTCTTGTATAAAATAAAATGCTTATGGGCCATTTTTGTATCTTAATTCCAAGTTAGTACTAATGATTCTCTTAATTCCTTCTGCGTTTTGACTTTTAAGATCAGAACAAAATAACGCCACGAGTTTTTGCTTCTTAATGAGGTAATTAGCTGGATAAGTCCTTTAGCCAGCTGTGAAAATATATATATATATTTCTTCGAAAGAAAATGTGTGGAAATAAATATTTTTTATTTATTTATTTATTTTGCTGATAACTATTGTTTGCATGCGTAAAGTGGAATTTGAAAGAACAGTGAAAGAAACCAAACTAATTTGGCTTAATTTGGTGGGTCTTCCTCTTCCTCCAGTGGGTGAGTCGTTCACGAAGTCGCGAATTCACATTTAGGAAGCAACTCCAGAGATTCGGGATGATCGTAGTTAGGCCCCAGCGTGTAGGTGGACGAGGAGTACGTGCACTTATAATCTGAGAGTTTAGTTTTTCTTGTAGTAGAAAAACTAAACTGCTTCATAATCATTCTAAACCGACACTAAGTTTTAAATTACTCGAGATTGTGACGGCGTTTTCTTCTATTTGCAACAAAAAATTCACAACAATTGATTAAACTTTTGCAAATGCTTTTGATAATACAATACCTACGCTGATTAATGCACAAATTATATATATAAAAAAAAAAGGTTCTGCACATGGAGGATAATGACTTGGGGTTTGGTTTGATGAAAAATTATTGCCTACAATAATAAATATTAAATGCATCACATTAATGTTGTCATTGTCAATGCGGTATCCACCGTCCCATTTACACTCCTAAGCACATCATTTAAAAAAAAAATATATATATATATATAGAGAGAGAGAGAGAGCGCGCGCTAGGTTGGTATACTATCGGAAGCTACCAAGTTGTTTTCAATGATCTAGCTTCTAATTCGACGATCGGCTCCGTTAGATTTGATCTACACTATTGAAAGTATTTAAATTTCATAATTTTTCGGCATCATTTACCTATCAATCGAATAGTCTAAAAATGAACGACTGAAAATAAAAATCTCATAAAAAATGATAATAAAAGATTTGAATTTAAAATCAAAAGTACTGATCTTACTCTAAATAGTGAAAAGAATTTTCTATAAAAATTTCATCAAATTTGAATTGTTTTACACTGTTAAATTCATAAATGCATCACATGTACTATTAAAATTATTAATTTTGAGACATTTTGATTACTAGCCAAATGATGTCGAAAAATTATGAAATTTAGTTTCCAAATATTTTTAATAGTGTAGATCAAATCTAACGGAGCCGATCGTCGATTTGAAAATCCGCATAATTGAAAACAACTTGGTAGCACGGAGGCCTCCGTACTACCGATAGTATACCAGCCTAGCGCGNTATATATATATATACACACACACTTAACTAAAAGTAAAATTATATCTAACTAGGTTTTTAAATATAATTGTCACGCAGGGCGTAGAAATAAAGCAATGTTCAACACTTGGAGAATTAGAGTAGGCCGCTGAAGTTTAAATGTAGAAGTCACACATGATTAGCATTGACGCATTGCATCACTTAATTGATAGTGACCTACCCAAACCATTTTGTCACGCAACCTTGCCGTTTAAGTCTAAATATTAGCGGAAAAAACATTAGCACAATTTGTCCCGGTCCGTAAAAATTTTCGTACCGACAACGACCGCGCCCAAACATATTTGACTCGGCCGTTGCCGGTCGGCATAATCGAATCGAGCCGGATTTGACTCGAGCTAAATCGAATCGAATCTGATTCGAAGAGCCATTAATCTCTGAACCACATTTGGGTTTTGGGTTCGAGTCAAATCGAATCTGGTTTGACCGAGTCCGAAAAGATTTGGCTCGGTCGATTTGGGTTCGAAATCGGGTTCGGGTTCGAGACAAATGTAACGGAATCCGGTTAGAGCGATTAGCACCGCAACAGGTGCCGTTTAGAAAAAGTAAAACATATATTCCTAACTCCTCCCGTATTCTCATCACTCACGCACAAAGACAACTACGCGGGGCCCACCGCATGTGCCTCACAAAATTGACCTTCAAAGCTTTTTCCTAGACCCGGTCCACCATGTCAGCCGTGGACCACGAAATGTATATGGTAATTATTCCATTTCTTATCTTAGCATCCTCACCCAATATTTTACTTTAATCTAAATTTAGGATCGATCTATAGCAGCTCAATCTAAAATTAGTTTCTCATAATTTAAATTTTCTGTCTTAAACTTCATCTTTCGTGCTTTTATTCTGACTAAAATTCTTAAACTATCCTTAATTTTGCATCTCAAGTCTGATATATCACAATTATATTAACCTATATAATAAACTAAATATATAATAACGGTACAAAAAAATACTTACTAATGTGTCATAATTTTGTGATTGATAAAAATTTTAGCTTAAAAATGGTAACATTAGATGCATCTCACATTATAGCGGAATATTTTCTTTTTTGAGAAAAAGATAACTTGCTACCCGTTCCATTCATAGGAAAAATGAATTAAACTATATGAGTGAGACAACAAGGCCTCGAAAGGAGCGGAGAAAGAGAAGAAGAAGAAGAAGAAGATTCTAATCTAACGATTGCACCGATGCATATCTACTGAAAGCAGCTGTTCCTATTGGGACATCAACAGTTTAATCTTATGGATTCCAGAAAAAGGGTTAGACTTGATTCATCTAAAGATAATACCATTCCGAGCCCCCCAAGTGACTCACTTGCAGGCTATTAAACCGATTGACCCGGATCTTGATGGTAACAGTCCTTTTCTACATATCCACACCTATTCTATACCGAATTCACATCGTCGCCTAAATCTCAAGGTTGAACACTCTCCAAAAACGTTACCATTAGAAATCTAAGAAACACGCAGGCTATTATAGCCGAATATTGATGCTACTATATATTAAACTTACAGACAATATATCAGTATACCAGCACAGCAGCATAAAATACTATGGTGAATATTCTACTTCTCTATAGAAAGAGAGAAAGCACAGCAATATATCAAATATCATCACCATCATCAAAATTTTTTAAGGTATGGGGTTGTAATCCTTCAACCAAACAAAATTGCCACCTCTCCTGCCACCGTTTCCTTTGCCTTCAAGGGACCCACCTTTTTCTACTATACTTATTTTTTTATATTATATATATTTTTTATTTTTTTAAATTTCCTTTAAATAGCAAATAGCAAATAGCAAATAGCAAATAGTAGGAGCACCACCATCACAAACGCAAAAGAGGCGAGCCATCACCGCCACCACCCCCACCCACCTACAATGGCCGACGAATGCAACCGTTGAGCTCCCGCGCGTAGAGCCCTTTTTAAACCCCACCTTACCCCCCCACCCCCTCCTCCCCATTTTTGTCTTTTTCTTTTTTCTTTTTTTTCACCTCACCCCCTCTATTCCTATAAATAATAAATAAATTCCCCTCTCCTCCCCCAAAGACTCATCTCCCTCTTCTCCTTCTTCGTCTTCTTCTTCTTCTTCTTCTTCGTCCTTCTCGGAACCCTAGAGAATTTAGGGTTGTTCGATTGGGGGCAATGGGGACGTTCGAGCGATCGAAGAAGAAGATCCAGCTGTGGAAGAAGGCCCTGATCCACTTCTCCCTCTGCTTCGTCATGGGCTTCTTCACGGGCTTCGCCCCCACCACCTCCACCGCCTCCCTCTTCTCCGACCGATCCTCCCCGCCCGCGGCGCCATACCACCCCATCGCCAACATCGGCCTCATGCCGGACCACATCGAAGCCCTGGAGCGGCCCCCGGCGCCCAACCGCACCGTCCTCCTCACCCAATCGGCGGCCCCCGGGAACCCTAAACCCTACCAGATCTCGGCCGCGGCGGCGGAGGACGATGCGGCGGAGGCGAACCCGCGGCGGCTGCTGATAGCGGTGACGACGACGCGGTCGGGCGGCGACGGGGGCAGGGATCGGGCGGCGCTGATGCGGCTGGCGAGCACTTTGAGATTGGTGCCGCCGCCGCTGCTGTGGATCGTGGTGGAGGAGCACGAGCGCGCGCCGAGCACCGCGGAGGCGCTCCGGGGCACGGGGATCATGTACCGGCACCTCACGTTCAAGGAGAACTTCACGGATCCGGGCGCGGAGGCGGAGCACCAGCGAGAGGTCGCGCTCAACCACATCGAGCACCACCGCATCTCCGGGATCGTCCACTTCGCCGCCGCATCCAACGTCTACGATCTCCAGTTCTTCGACGAGCTGCGCAACATTGAGTGAGTCTAAATTTTCGCCCCTTTCTCCCTAAATTTTGGCTAATTTGCATAAAACTCCCTCGCGATTTAGTCCCCTGTCTCAACTATGTCCTGCATATGTAGGATTTAAAAAAGAAAATAGAAAAAAAAGAGCATCGATCTGGAAAGTTAATAATTGTTGAATTCAAATGCGAAATTGTCAATCTTAACGTGTTCCAGTGAGAAATTTAGATAGATGTTTAGATACATAAACAGCGTGATATATATATATATATATGTCAATAATAACTAGGCTTGTACTTTATGTCACTTTTATGCAAAAAAAAAAAAAAAAAGGTGATTAAGACATGAGCTAAAGTTGGGAACTTTACATAATTTAGGCCAAAATTTTATCCGCTGTAATTGCTTTCCTTTTTTTCTTTAGTTATACATTTCCTACGAAATAGCTTGGGAAATAGGTAATTGATATATGAAAATACGTTAATGCTTGATATAATCCATTAATGGGAACATAGTGTTGGTGTTCTCGTCTTGGATCTTTGACCTTAGACTACAACCAGTTCAGAAAATTCTCCTTCCATTTTTTTGTGGTGCCATCCAGCTTGCTCCATTTTTGTATTTCCAGCCTGTCTAAATGAAATGTTTTCAATTTACTACTAACCAAAAAAGGGTTTTTGTTGATTTTGTAAAACCATTCATTTTAAATTTAATAGTTGCCTTTGTTTTTTTAAGAATTTGCATTTGTGCGAGGCATTTAGGTAATATTCCCTCTTAGTTTTTTTTTTTTTATTAACCTCATTTATGGTGGGGATGTGGGGGTCTTTTTTTTGTTTGTTTTTTAATATGAGATTTTTGTTTTTTTTTTTCTTTCAACCTGTCTAAATGACTTTTCTTTTTTTGAATAGCTACTTACCTAAATATGAGATTCGTTTTTTTTTTCAATGTATTTAGTCTTACTATGAAAGTTTATGTTTTAGGAAATCTATTCATTTTAGTAAGTAGTTATTTTTTTTAGGAATACTTTGTGTTTGTGTGATTTGTGCATTTTCCTTAGTAATATTCCCTCTTTCTTTAATACACTTCATTTGTGGGAAGTGGGTTTTTGATTGTTTTTGCTACTTAATTAGCAGCTGGTATTTATTATTTTAATACTGTGGCTTCGGTAAAGATGCCTAATCATAGGATGGAACACTGTTGGTTTGAGAAAAATAATTTGTTTGACCAAATATAGTAATTAAACATATATGCTTCATGATGTGGCATTCTACTCCTTAACAGCATTAACATCTTCGTATGTGCATAAGTATTTTGTTACCGAAGTTTAAAGCTATAGTTGATAAATCAGTTCTATATTATTTCTTTTAATACTTTTTAGTATTTCCTCATTTACTATGTTTTAGAATCTTTATGTTTCAAAATCTTATTTCTCAATTATTTATTTTGGGTATCTTATGAGGTACACGGTATATTACTTCAAACATTGTACAGATCCTTTTATCTCATCTTTCTCCACCATTTCCTCTGTCCTCTTGCTTATGTTCTTTAGTTTCTCTGCATTATAAGTTTCATGTTTTCTTTTTATTTAGAAACAAAATTAAACAACTATGATCTTGTTTTGAAAAAAATAATATTGATTCTATGTTTATACCATTATAATAGATAGTCCAACCTTGCAAATGTTGTTGACCCCCAAATAGAAGTTGCCCTCCAACATCCTTTTTCTTTTTCATATTCTATAAAACACCTTTAGTTGTTCCCCTACATCTGTTTATATGTTTGAGAGAAGAGGAAAAGATAAAGCATTACCTTTTTCTAAGCACTTTCCTCTTAAATTCTCACCCAGCTAACGTAGTGTGTGATCTTTTTAACCTTTTGCACATGCTCCCCACTTTGGTTGTTACAAAACAAATGAAAGGACCATGTACATTCCTCCAGTGTCAGCAGTATATAATTCGG
This sequence comes from Ananas comosus, assembly GCF_001540865.1. NCBI lineage: Eukaryota > Viridiplantae > Streptophyta > Magnoliopsida > Poales > Bromeliaceae > Ananas > Ananas comosus. The sequence continues at coordinate 14,271,591 of NC_033624.1, read as the reverse complement.
TGCCAATTCCCCTAAACAACCCTAGCTTTTGGAAGTTTCTACAACCCGGACACGTGGCGGTCAACCTAATGCCACATTTACACATGGTCATTAGTTTTTAACACTGTTAGTTAATATATCCTTTCCATTATATTTAACAACCAATGGGAAATGATCACGCAATCTTTAACAAATACTTCACATCAGATGCTAATACCTTAACAACTATTTAAGATTCCCATGTATTATTATTTTAACCACTAAATATCTATCTCTCATTGTTATGAATAATGTATGCTTTTAACTTTGACATTTTGCATTTATTATTACTTGTTTGCATCATGCTGATACAGGGAATCTTTGATTGGATATTTTGTACTGTCCATGAAGAGTGTAATGTAATTGTAATAGTTAGATAGAGTAAATAAAGGAATAATTTTATATGGCATCAGAATAGAAGATTTTAAACCGGACGTTCTTTTATTTTTGGGTGAGCAGGGTGTTCGGGACATGGCCGATGGCGATGGTGTCGGCGAACAGGGAGAGGGTGGTGGTGGAGGGGCCGATTTGCAAGTCGTCAAAAATTGTGGGGTGGTTCTCGAAGGATGTGGGGAAGGTCGACATGGCTTCCGCGGCGGAGAGCGACGACGCGAGCGCCAATGGGTCGTCGGAGCCAACGGGCTCCTCCTCATCATCATACACCTCCTTGAAGATCCCGAAGATGCGCGTCCCGCGCTTCGCTTTCAACAGCTCCATACTGTGGGACCCGGAGCGCTGGGGCCGACCCACCACCGTGCCGGACACGTCGCAGGTTAGAACAACAAAATCCCCCACCCCCCTTCCCTTTGTTTTTTGTGCTTAATTTGAACAAATAAATTAGAAAAAAATTAGTTACATGACTAGGGTCTGATTTAGGATTGCGATGTCTTAAAGGAGAAAAAAAAAAAAAAATCAAAAGCACTTTCAATCTAAAATATTTTACTGTTATAAAAAAAATGATGGTGAAAGCTGCCGTGGAAAAAACCGGCAAGTACTTTTCACCATCCTTTTATAGTATTGAAGACACCGGTATATTAAATTGGGCATAAGTGTTCATCAAAATGATTTAGTCGTCATTTTCAATTTTTAGAATTAGTGTTCATCTCTTTGCGTCAGCTGATCGGCTAAATTTGACTTTTTTACTATTAAAAATAATCACTTCATGCTTAGAAATAGTAGTAGTCTACTGTAGAGACAAATCCTCAATTTTTAAACCTTTTAAAAGTATTTATGATTTGACGCAAATTAATTCATCATGCCTTTTTAGATAAAAGTAGAACAAAAAATGAACTTTCCAAAAGAAATATGATAGTCAAATTGAAAAAGGGGATTAAATTTATTATGCCAGCATGTATTTTGCATTTGATGATTAGGAAAATGAAGAGGTGTGTCTATTCCTTTGACAGAATAATGCCTTCAAATGCTACATTCCTCCCATGTTTATACATATAAAATAGCTGTACACATATTCTGATAGGCTTAACACACATGCTTATAGGAAGCTATATAAGAAACATAGCAATATTTTTTTCCTCCCACAATTCTAGGGTTTGTAGGTTGGGTGCACGTTAGGTTTCTGGTGTTGGGCATATTGGTTCATGGTTTAAGTGGAAGGATAGCTCCAAAGTTTTTAAGGGATAATGATACACATATATTGTCAGAGCATTTGTTACCTGCTTTGGTACCTGCAAAGAAAGTCCCTTTTTTTCCCCATAACTACTACTACATTTCTTTTCTTCATCAATATTTTTTTAAACAAAGCTATGATTGGGTAAATCTAATTGTCTTGAGAGAGAGTGAAAATAGCAACCTATCTGCTTGTTTATGTTTTTAAAAAATGTGAAGTAACTAAGGGGCGAACTTTAGACCAACCATCAAATTTTTAGCCAACTGTATAAGTTACGGTAACTGATTGGGTAATCTCCATAGATTGATCTTTTCGGCCAAATTCTTCAATTTCCGACATCTGTCAGCCAAATTCTTATGTTTTATCTCTTCTGTTGCCTTTTCCGGTCATTGCATATCTCCAATAGTTTTTTTTTTTTTTTCCTCTTATTCATCGTACACATAAACATGGATATCGACACTACATCTTAGCCGTTTCATAGTAGAAATTCCTGTAGTTTTTGTTTTCCATGACTTCTACTCCTTGAATAGAAAGATTGTTCTCGAGTCTGGTCAAGCCCAACACATCTAGATTTAGCTCGAGAGCATGTTTAAGCTGGAATTTCCTACAATTCAAAGTTAAAAAGTCCTATTTAGAATCTTTTATCGACCAAAAACCGACGATGTTGGTAGAGAAGCTGCCCCGAAAGCGAAAAAGCACCAGAAATTGCATGAGATGCATGATATTAGTCTCTTTCAGTTGGAACATTAGGTAAAGTTTCAATCACCACCAACTGGTCTAAAAGAATAGCATCTACTCTCAATTATTTCCCTCAAAACTGTAACCAGTCACCTAATGCCCTGTCATTAATCCCCAGAGCCAAGCAACCACTGATTACACACCTAATGCTCTACATGCAACAAAACCAAACCCTAGCAAGCGATATTATGTAGGAGGGTCCATTGATTGGGACTCTCCCAATATGAACCACACTTTCTAAGAAACCTCACCCGCCCACAGCCCCACTGCACCTGCACATATTCCCTGTATCATAGATCCAATATAACCGCTAATAAAAAATTATATTTTGTTCTCAGGACTCCATTACATTTCTCCAAGAGGTAGTACTAGAAGATGATACAAAGCTCAAGGGGATCCCCTCCGATTGCTCCCAAATAATGCTGTGGCAACTCCACGTACCAAGGACTAATCCTCTCCCTTCAAACCGAAGTGAGAACGGGACATAGAACAGTTGAAAGAGAGAAAGAGAGAGATTGAAGAGAGTTTGGGGGGGAGTTAATTATGTAAATGAGAAAAAAAAAATGAAGGAATTAAAGTTATTACTAGTTTTTCCAAAATTCTTTGGGTTCTTTTGTTTTTAGAGGGGTGAGGGAATCAGAGGTCTCCCCCCACCAAGCAATATTATTTATTGAGATTATATTGGCTATTCTTTTAACTCCGATCGATCCTTTTGTTCTTTTCCCCTCTTTCCTTTTTGTATTTTATTATGTGAGGGGTCCTATTCCCCAGGGCCCTTTTAAAGCTGGGCACTAATAATAAGATATAGTTGGTATATATTAGAAAGAAATTGTTTAGGTAAAAGCCAAAGGGAAGGTGACTCACCACTGATTCCCAAATCTTGTTGTGTAATAAAATCGTTGCATCGTGACAAGGGAACGCTTCATAACAAAACAAATGAGTGAAAACGTGTGGAGGCCCCTCACGGCTCACGTTTTCGTTACTCCTGAATTTTATTTTCTACTGATGCAATTTTTAGCTGTTATTTATTTTAACTTTAGTTATTTGAATCAATTAAGTTAGAATTTTTTTTGCCGAATTGGAGTATTAATGCCACCAATTTCACAGCTCTAACTAGTTTTCTCAATTCAAATAAGTACCAATAATTAATAAAACTACTAAATTTACACACAATTAATTCTACAAGCAAGTATCAATAAACATAAAAAGCCAAAGCACTTACCAAAATCAATAAACATAAAAAGCCAAAGCACTTACCAAAATATACCAAATTAGTTACCTCACATAGAGGGACGTGCTCGTTACGGTACGGAATCCGAGGCTCGTCCTGTAGTATAGCCCTGTTTTTGATGCGTTAAAAAAGAAACGCAAAAGCTGTTTTGAGTGGGGGAAGTGTGCTGGTCGTTGAGGGTGAAATCAAAAGCACTCTAGCTGTACAGCATCAATCTCTAGTGCACAAAACAGAGTTGTCCTTTTCCGCAATAAAATATTGACCACAACATATAGATATATCATTTAATATAAGGTCAGTTACAAATAAAAAAGCTTAGGTTTACTGTGGCCTCGGAACATAAGGTACTCAAATGCTAGGTGGCCTATCTCCATCATGCATCCAAATAAGACTTTTCGTGCGAAGATGAATGGCTTTCACTGTTCCAATCATAGCCAATGGGTGACATCCTACTTGTCCCCAGTAAAGCTATGACTCACCTCACCTGTGTGGTTGTATCTTCCTTTGTGCTTGGTTGGGTTAGGAAAAGCTCACTATCATCATTCATGTTTTTATCTAGTAATGTAGAGTTGAGTTGAATAGTAGGTCTCAAAAGATAAGTGCTAATTCCTGTTTAAAAGCTATTAAGCCAACCACAGATCCTTAAGAGATCAAACATTTTAAATATGAGAGAGAGCTTAAGAAGGATGACCAGTATACTATAATACAATACATATATGAGAGAGAGCTTAAGAAGAATAACGCATTTTTAAATTATATGGTTCAAAAAATTATGCTTAACTATCACTATAATTATACTCATTGCTGCCATATGACTTAAAAAAATTACACTTATCTTGTGATTTTATTTTAATTTTATTGTAAAAATCTATCGTTAAACAAAGTACTATCCTGTGGTTTCAAAAAGAAAAAAAAAAAAATCACTGTGATATCCTATTTGATAGGGCAGGTGATTCGGTAAAACAAAAATATACTTTTTAAACCACGGAGTGACAAAGTAAAAAAAAATGCAAAAAATGTAGGCCTTAAGCGACCGCTACATTTTATGTCTACAAATTCACTCATATATGAGTATAAACATTTTATGCAAATATTGTTGATTGATTTCATCTTAGAAACATCTCCCTGATACAATTTACAAGGTACAATGTAACATCAAGCATTGCAACAATTTCCCTTCTTACATTATAAAGAATACAATCAACAAAATTTGGTAAAACTCTCAGTGGAAAGAATTAAATCATAACTAAATTTCCAAGAATTTTATGGCATAACCTTAGACTAGCAAACACAGGAAGAACAGCAAGCAACAGGATTTAAGTTAGGAAGAAAAAAATCACCAGACTCGGAGTGAGGTTCGCTATCAAGCATTTTACTTCTGAGCTTAATCTCCAAGCACTGAGTTTGTACTTCAGAGTGGAGGTCTAGTAATTTTGTAGGATGACTCAGTCATATACACTCTTACTGCAAGAATTACTGGGTTTTATTAGCAGGGAGAAAGAATAAATGGGCAGGCCAACATCTAGTTTAAGAAAGCAGATGATCACATTACCTAGTTATTCTGTTACTTTTCCGGAATAGCTGTCATAGGACAAGTGGAAGTAAATTTGCAAAAGTGGCATTTCCACTTCTCATCCTCCGACACAAACTTAGCTTCCCTCTCCCCAAGCCAAAATTTTAAGCATTCTTGGACCTGATCCTTGAACCAGATGGGATCGTAGGAGAAAAAATATTCTTCAAGCAATGAGTTATCCGATTGCAATTCATATCTGCATCAGGGAAAAAAAACAGCAAGTTTCTAATAATTCTCTCACGTTTGTCTCTCCATCTGCTCATTGTTACTATCTGTTTTCAAGTTTCAACGACGTCACACTTAGTTATATTTACCTCAAGAGAAGCTGTTCCTGAGATGGTGGAAGCAAACAACAGGTTTCCCTAAAATATGTAAAGACGTCTTCAAGTGTCTGCAGATGGAACATTTTGATACTTAATGTCATAGCTATATTGAGAATATAATAACTTATTTGGCTATGCTTCCATTTTTCACTTTTTTTTTTCCCTTTTTTTCCTGAACTCAAATTCCATGTTATTAAATGCGATGGCAGATGAATTCTACATTGTCGTCTTTGTTCGGTAGCTTGTGATGCTCCATCTCCGGATCTGAAAAGCGTCTCATAATGTGTTGTTTTTTCATGCCAAATAAGCCAACAGTTGTATGGATTGCCAATAATCTGCCATCTACCGGCACATTCAATCGGGTTTAGAATTTCATTTTAGAAAACGAAAAAACAGAAATGTAATCAAATAAGGAGTATATGTGAAACACTAAGAGGTTTTATTTCAAAGTATAGTAACAGAAAACAGTCACGAAAGCAAAATCATTTAATAATTGGTCAGACAGAAAATTCTACGAAACAAATACTTAGGTCAAGAATATGCAATTTTATGCCAGAAAATTAATAGACTAACATTCGTGTAATTAAGTGATTGGTCCTATGCCTACTGAAGAAGATAAAGTAAATCAAAAGACAAGAAAATAACTTTTTAAATGTACATAAGGGGAAAAGTTACCTTCACGTGGAAACCCAATGAACTAATGTACTCCTTGACAATGCCAGATAGATTATATTGGGGATTTAAGTTAAAATAACTGAAGAAATCGTAAGTAGAGAACTGCTCAGCAGTCAAACTGTCCCATAAATACTTGTAGCACATCAACTGAAGCCTACCATGAACATGAGCAACCAACAATATCAGATGTCATGCTATTCAAACAAAATCAAAAGTCATTTAACAAACTGTAACTGTACCATCATCCTAGAAATCATAAGATGCTCAATACTTCAAAACTTGCAGGTATACAAAGAGAAGGATGCTATTTTTTATGCGGCACATTAACACATTAATAAATGCGACAGAGTTTCTGTTCTTGCTCGGTCATCAATAAATGCTAGAATGTCTCTTTTAATAGTATAGCTTTCTTTTGATAGTCTAGCATTGTACCACAATGTGATTGCTAATATACTTTGATGTGTCAACCCCAAAATGTTCTCAAATGATATTAAAGTGGTGATCTTCTAAGATTAATACCTCCACTTCAGTATCTTATGCAGCAGTTGAATTGCACGCTTGGAAATTTGGTTTAACAGTGCTTATCAGTTCTTAGCAAATAGGAAGACATAGCAATCCCGTACACTTAATGCAACCAAACCCTAATTCCAATTTATATCAGAAAACTACTTGCAAGCCATTTATTAAGAAAGGCATTTCGTGAGATGGTAACAGTCAAGCAAGAAAAATAAATAAATAAATAGAACGAACCTTGCATTTCTCTTTTGTGCTTCCGAAGGAAGAGTTGCCTTATGGCGTGTCTTCGTGTCCACTATAATAGGGTTTGGAATAGCTTTATCTAAAGGCAATCGAATTTCATCAATTACACCGATCATCCATGTGCCTTCAACCACTCCTATTCTGATGCAATACAAATGCAAACCATCAGAATGCTGTCAAGTCATAGCTCAAACAAACGATTTCTCTAGACGGAAAAGCATTCCGATCATATATACATACAAATAGGAACAATTTTTTATTCGATTTATAAGTCAAAAAGTGATACTATTATTACAGCAGAAGATTTGAAAAGGTTTGATATTACATAAGAAGATTCTAGCAAAGAAATTGATTGATAAAAGTAAATAAGAAGGGAAGAGTAGCAGAGAGCAGTGAAGATAAACTAAAACAATCTCGATTTAAAAGTAGTGAGTAGTGAAAAACAATGTTTCAGCAATTACTCACTCTTTTTGCACTCTAGTTGATATTTTATAAGTGGTAAATTGAACTAAAATATTCCAAGGGAATTAAGAAAATAAAGAATCTAATTGTCCAACAGAAAGACATATATCCCACAAATAAAGAGCCACTCTTCAATTATTCATAGACTGAAGTATGTAGACTTACACTGGAAGCTCACGAGTTAAGCCTTCGAAAAGTAGTTGGTTTGCTCCAATGATGAAGTTCATAAATTTTACAGCCCATGATTCTTCGACCGACTTGATAACTATGTCCACCTTTTCTATTACCTGCTTAGAGACTGGACATATCAGAAAAACTATGCACAGTTGCAGGAAAACACAAAAGAAGTCTTTTCCTTCAGCAAGTAATGGATGCAAAACAGCAATCATCTAATAAGTGAAGAAAATCATAGAACACCAGAAAGCATTGTGAAAGATCATGTGCGTCAATTGAAAAAGAAACATTATAAATATCTAATAAATAAACTCTTGGCAATAATATCCCACAAGCAAGGAAGAAAGTATTCAGCTCCCTGTCTCCTGCTTTACTAACCTCATTTTCAAGTTGAGCATGGCGATCAGAACCTGCTTTCATAGCTTTAGTTCTTCTAGGCTTTCCATGGAGGAGGACAAACTCCATTTGCTTCTCGCACCATTCCTAATTCGGATCAGAACCTTCAGATAGTATCATAGCAAATGCACACTCAACAGATAGTATTCCTAACATTAATAGTAGTTCTAGAATGATTGGGAATAGATATCAAAATTAAACCAAAAAAAAAAAGTATTACATGTAGAATGAGCATCACCCTTCAGAGTTGTAGCACAAAGTAAAGATTAAAGTACGAGCTTTTCTTGATCTTTCTGGGGTCTTGCTTGCTAAAAAACTTTCAAGATTAAAGATTTCAAAGCTCTGAACCCATTCCAGAAATAGAAAGAAAATAGCGCTTCATGCGTCTTAGTATTTCTTTTTTCCATTTCTATGAAACAGGGCTGATGAGCACCATTCAGTCCAAATCTTTTAATTGTTTCAATCAAGTGCATTCCATCAAAATGTCTGTTAACCTAAAACCGCAAAGGTCGCATCAAACCATATCTACCACATCAGCACCAAACTTTACCAAGTTGAAATTCCATCCATTTAACGGTTTTTTCTAACAAAGGGACTTGATTGAAACAATGAGCAAACATTTAGAATCTAACTACAAACTTTAATGAGCTGAGGACCAAAGGGAAATCTCAGGTAAGTGTTGGGGACCAATTGCAAAGGACAAAGCTGTTCTGCTCAAACCCATAATTCTCAGACAACAAGTCACATTCCAACCTCCAATTTACCAACAATTCGTCATTCGAATCATTCTTTGAATCGAATCGCAATCAAAGTTCCAAAAAGACATAAGATATCACAGATAAACTCTCAAAACAAGTAACTTCTCTTCTTCTCCGCCCTAAGAGAATCAAATAGGAGAATTTGTAACAAGAACCATACCGCGGCGGTGACGTCGGTGACCATGAGCGCCCTCTTGGACCGGAACCGGTGGAGGAGGGACCTGCGCGGCGCCGACGTCGCCAACGAGTCCTCGATGTCGGCGGCCGAAGAAGAATGCGGCGGCGGCGCCGCCGCGCAGCGGCTGAGGGAGCTCGCGGCGCGGCGCCCCCGCGGCGAAGAAGAAGAAGGGGAGAGGGCGCAAGGGAGCGCGGCGGCGAGGGCGGCCTCCAAGAACGCCATCTCCTCCTCGCTCACGATCTCGATCGGGATGGAGATGGGCAACGGCGCGGGGGAGAGCGCGTCGTCCATGTAGGGTTAGGGTTAGGGTTTTTGGGATCTCAGAGCGGAGGAGGAGGAGGAGGAGGAGGAGGAGGAGTAGGACGCGTGTTTCCTAACGGCTAGTTTTCCGTGGGCGGCGCGGGTCGCGGACATTATCTCTCCTCCGCAGGGGGCGTTTTCGTTTCAAAATGGTCGGAGCCGCGCGAGCGAGAGAGAACCGTTCTCCCCCTAAATGGTAATAACGGGCGAATCTTCTGGCCCCGATCGTAGAAAGCCACGTAGCGGGCCACAATATCAGCTGACTTAGACCCAGGCCCTTTCTCTTCCTATAGGCCTCATTTCAGTAATCTTTCTGATCTTACTCCGCACGAATCTTAAAGCATCGCCCAAGCATTGGCAAGGCCCCGCCGAAGAAACTACTCTTTCTACGCGGAGGAAAAAAAAAAAAAAAAAAAAAAAAAGCAACTTCTTGGGACAAAAAGCTGAAATGAACCTCTTGTTTCTAATTTTTTTAAATAATGGTATTAATGCTTCTTTAAAAGGCACTGTAGAACAATAATTTAAAAGGACAAAGACTCCATATCACTTGCACAAGTATTTACTTGGCATAGCATACCAGAGTTACATCATCAAGTGTTTCCAAAATTTAGTTCAGATTGAACTTAGATTAAACAGTTAGTTTCAATCACTGAATAACCCAGAAGCAAAATTGAGTCTCAGCATAGCAATTCCTGTAGTCTTTTACTACTAGCACCTCTCTGAAATTCAGCAGTACCAAACAAATTAATGGTACATATTCTGACTAAACTATGTTTAAGCGACATCCGGTGCAGGTTGGTGTTTTAAGTCAAAATCCAACTCAGAGCATCAATAAATATTTTTTTATGACGAAAAACATGAAAAAAAAAAAAAAAAAAAAATCAAAATGCAGATCCACCGCCTTTTGTCTTCCCTAGCAACACGTCTTTTGCCTCGTTGATCTTCGAAGCGAGATAATGGCTCCCCCCGGCATCTGGATGGTTTGCGACCATAACCTTCTTATGCGCTTCTTTGACCTTATCTGGAGGCGCATTTTCCCTGTGGACGGAAAAAAAAGAAGTCATAAGAGGATAACTGCAACTAAGAATGGATAAGAGGAGGTAGTTAAATTAGTTGCGAATGAAAATTTCCATTTTGAAGCAAACCAAAAAGAATGTCACCAGAAAGAAAGACATACAGAGAAAAGGAAACTCGACGACGGAGGACAATTTAAGAGCATAACCTGGCTCGTCCAATGGTCGAGTCTAGAACCATATTAACAGTAAGGCTAATGAAGAACATCAATCAGATGGGAGCTATTGAAGAAATGAAAAGGCACTCTTTTTTCCTTCCTAATTAGCACTTTCGAGTAATGAGCATTTTCTACATAATTTTTTAAAAAAGAAGATAACAGCTATTAGATAGCATTTGGTTAGGGTTAGAGTGAAGAAAATGGTATATATATTCATAGTCCCACCAAATATAATGGAACTACATGCCTAAAACTGGGCAAGAGAAAATTTGGTCATTGACAGGGATAGCAAATTCCATTGGGTAGAGTAGAATTATGAAACCCCTGTTGGAAGACATCTAATGCAACGTTGACACCTAACCTCCAAAATGCAATAAAAATAATACATTGAACTAATGTCGATGGGGTTTATCTATCTGTATCCTGGAATAGAAATCCCCCAATGGAACACAGCAATACTGTCTCTCGATATGCAAATAGCAAAACATTAGCACTGAGCTTGCATGATTCATTTTTCCGAGTTTTCCAAATGATAACCAATCTCACATCTATGTTTTGCTATAATGATATATCAGACAGACTAGAGGGAATAAGAACTCCAGCTAAGATCTGGATTGGGGAGAAAAACTACTCACTCTCCGTAGCTTGCTATTATCAATCAGTATTTACAAATTTACATGAATGGCTTTTACGGTGTACATTATCTTTCTAAAGGATTTCCATGTTATTCTGCTATTATAATTAACGGTATTCTGAAGTACTACTACGCCTAATGGCCCTCACTATTGAAATAAGGGCAACTAAAGACAATAAGGGGGACAAGACGATTTGAGGTCAACTGGTGACAAAAATGCCAAATTTTGTAGAAATTCCAACATGAATTCCAAGATCCTCAACTGCCAATCGCATATAAGACAACAAGAGTGAACTTAAAAACACAAAAGGAATGGTACCATAAACAAAAAGGAATATTACCTTATCAAATGAACTACTACTTTTCATTTCAAGGAAAGAGGGGTAATTGACTAAAATTCACAATTTTCACTAACAAAGCATATTTCTAAGAAAAATTTTAGAAAGTTCTTTAATTACATAGCCTCGGAACTAGCGTAATTTTGCATAACTCTTCTTTCTAAAATAAGACCAATGATCTCGATTAGAAGGCAGCACGTTTCTGACATTTTAAACCTCAGGATCTATATGTATAACATGGAATATCACTTTTTCAAGGTATAAAATCTACTGAGAAAATATGTACAACAACTCAACTATTTCACTATCTTTAAAAGAAGAAATGCTCACCTAACTCCTAGGATTAAAGAAGCTTCTCTCCTAGTCATAGTAGCTTGGAAACCACCTTCGTAAAATCTCCGCATTCGCGGAACAACTGGGCGAGCCTTATATGCCTGCCAAGCTTGAATTCCGTATCTACCAGCGAGAGCAGCAGCAGCCACCGCAAGTCCTGCTATGAGAGGGGTAGCCTGCAGATATTCAATCTTAAAATAAGACTAAATTCAAATTTTGACAAGATATTTCGACATAAAAGTTTCCCGTACAAATCTCTAGAATGTTGAATATGTAATATCTACTGCATGTGGACCTTATCATTCATGCCCTAATTTCTCAAATATTTACTCGTGAAGAGCTTTTCCCTCAAGCTAACTAAAATGCTAGTCAAAATCCAGCACTGATCTTATTGTAAATCATAGATATCAATGTTCAATTTTGCAGAAAAAAATTAGAAAGCAAAAAACTCAGCACTAATCACGTTATATATCATCCAAAATCCTCTGGTACGTATCAAAATGCTACACCTACTAATCAGAACAGTCTCAAGCTGCAATCTTTTCTTTCCATTTCCCTCTTTCTTTTTCTCATCCCCTCTCTTCGTTTCCTTTCAGATTCATCAAATACGCTACCTAAGCTCCTCAACCACGACTCCCCGTGCCCCAACACTCCACCTAAAGCATCACCAAATCACGAAACCCTCGAAAACAAAAACGAAGAAGAAGAGGATGAGATTATTAGGGTTTTGCGAAGCTCACCATTTCGACGACGCCGCGATCGAGGGGAGGTGGGGATGGGGCATCCGAGGTAGCCCTCGGAGGTGGAGGTGGAGCTCTTCGCCGATGATTATGGCGGCTAGGGTTTCGTCGATGGCGCGAGCCCCGGGGGGGAGGCGGGGGCGGTGGGCGCACCACCGGTAAATAGGTCGTCGGGGTTTGTAATATCTTTTTTCTGAGGCGAAAATGCGAGGCGATGTTGTTAAACTTAAACCCTTGTTTGGGATTTAAATCGGGCTCGGTCGGTGAATAGTGTGGTCCGACTCGAGTTTGATCTATGTGGCTCCTGTGGGTTCGGATGTTTTACCAATGTAAATATACTTTCAAAAAAAAAGGGGGGAGGGACGCACTTTTTCACTTTAGTATCATGTGATTTCAAGTGTATCAAGTTAGTACCCCGTGATTTCACATTTTCTTATTTTAGTACCATGTGGTTTCAAGTGTATCAAGTTAGCACCTTGTGATTTTGCACTTTCTCACTTTAGTACCATGTGGTTTAATATTTCGTTAAATTATATATATCCTGAAATGAATAATGAAAAGAGAAAATTGAAACCACGGGGTAATAACTTAATACAAAAATTAAACAACAGAATACTAACTTGATACACTTGAAACTATAAGGTACTAAAGTGAGAAAATGCAAAACTACAAGGTACTAACTTGATACATTTTAAACCACATGATACTAAAGTGAGAAAGTGCGAAATAACATGGAGGGTATCTGAAGTTTTTCCAAAAAAAAAAGTTACTCTGAACCAGTTATTACTATTTTTTTTGTCTGACGGCATATTTGTTTCACCGAAAATGAAATTTATATTGAAGTAAACTTTCAAATTAAATAAAAAAGTTTTTGTTATATTTTTGTACTGCTGTAAAACTAAAGTTTTTTAAAAAAAGTTCGTTGTTTGTTTCATAAAAAATAAATGTTAAATTTTTATTCTTTTTATAGTTATTTTGAAAATTTTAAATTTTGATTGCACGTGAAATTACGGTGAATCAAACAATAAAAAAAATTACGGTTAGAAGCCACTTCAGTTCTCTCCACTTTCAGTGAATCCGACGCATCATTCACCGGTTTCCAAAATATCTAAAAAAATATCTAACATATCCAAAGTCCATCAATGGGCTAAAAAGGTAAATTATTATTGTGGGTGGAGTCCCCAATGTACATAAAAACCATTTTGACCTAATCTAGTTAGTGCCGCATACTTGGCCACCAAGTTTAGGGCCAATCTCCTCCTCATCTACTTTAATAACCCTAAAAAAAAATTAACTAAAAAAGACAAATTTTTAAAAAAGTCGAAGCTTCGAGCAAATGGAAAGTGACATACTCTCACTTAATTTTTTTTTTGCTAATAAAAAAACCTATATTAGTTATTAATTAATAAGAAATTGCTCATAAGTTTAAATTTCTATAAATACTCCTTTATGCTTGTTATTTAAAAAAATGAATTACTTTATCAATTAGGTATAATTCTAATTATTATTATTATTATAATTAAGCCTCCTAATGCAGTTTCAACGATAATAGTTATATTCAATTATATTTTTAAATCTATATATAATTTTAATAATAATACATTACAAATAAAATTAAAGTTGTAAATTTGAAAATTGGAAAAAAAGCACAATGCATAGTAATAACAATCAACAACCAACTATTTTTGGTAATGTTTATTGTAAATTTTACGGTACCATTTTAGAAACTATCCTTCTCACCCCTTAATTAATTAATTAATTATTATTATGCAAAGTCAATTAGATAAACAAATCTTAACAATAATAATAATAAGAATAACAATAATAAAATTAATAATAATAAAAGTAAGGGCCAAAACCGAAATGGCGCATCTCGTGGGGGCCACGAAAAGGTGTAATCCGACGTGGCATCACATGAATCGCAGGATTCGAATCGACGGTCCAGATCCCTCCATTTTTTAAACCGTCCGATGAGGAGATCCAACGGTGAGGAGAGAGACTCTAGCCGACATAATTGAGCTTTGATCTCTATATAAACCCACTCCGAGGGTTTTAGTTGCATTGCCATCGCCATTTCCATTTCGAAAAGCCCTAGGGTTTTGCTTGGCCGACTCCTCTCTCGTGGTCGCATCGCGGGAGAGCCGTGCCGTTTCTCTGAAGGTGAGATCTTACTCCTCGTCTCCTTCGATCGGTGCTTGTCCATTTTGCGATCGATCGCTAGGGCTTCTCCGATCTTTCGATCTATAAATCCTTTGTTTTTGGTTGACCCGTAGATTTTTGTTGTTGTTGGTAAAAGTGTTGGCTGTAAATACGTAGATCTGTAATTCATTTGTTTGGTTTTAGGTGATCCGTAGATTTTGTTGTAGCTGTTGTTGTTGTTGTTGTTGTTGTTGTTGTTGTTGTTGTTGTTGTTTGCTAATCGCGGAAGTACTAATTTCATTTAATTTAGTGGTTGATGCTTTAATTTGATGTTGGATTTAAATTTCTCTTGTGTCGTCAAATTTGCAGAATTTTTGTAATATTATGCAGTAGACCTATCATGCAACACATTTTTGCTCGTTATGTATGCTTTTATCACAGTCTAATATCGTTATAAGTGAAATGTTTGTTGGAATCTCCATTTAATATAATCAAGGCCAGGTTTTTATTCCTGTTTTATGTCCTGTAAACATATTTAACTAAAAAAACTGAGGAAGAATCATATGGAGATGAAGCGCGTCCATTGTCTAATGGAAAGGACAGAGGTTCTGTAAACCTTCAGCATACGGAGGTTTTGCGGACCTTGGGTATAGGTTCAAATCCTATTGGACGCGACCAAATTCTATCTCCCATCAAAGTTGCCGATATGAGTGATCGATACAAGATATGTCTTCTAGTCTCGCGCATTCGCGGTACTGTAGGAAAGGGCATAGGAGATTAGAAGGAACATAACTTGTTCATCATTCATTCGGTTTAAAATGGACATTCTGATGCTGGTTCTTAGCTCTGATAGTTGGTAATTAAGCTACTCCTTTTAGCATTAGCTTAATTGTTCACTATACATCTAATGATTTATTTGTTTATTTGATAGAGATTGCATCTTTTAGATTGTAATATAATATGATATTTATCTGCCTATGAGAATACAATGAATTACTGTTGAATTTGTATAATTTACTGTTTCATGGCATGGAGTAGGCTTAAGGAAGCTGAAGCTGGTTCGTTGGCTGAATTTATGTATAATTTTTACTAGATTAGATGCTTACAGGACAGCAAATGATGTAATACCCTTGTTTTCAACTTTGCCCCCGCTTTGCTATTGGTAGTTTGCAGCAAACTTTTGTAATCAACCATGGGTAAGGAGAAGGTCCACATCAACATTGTGGTCATCGGCCACGTCGACTCCGGCAAGTCGACCACTACGGGCCACTTGATCTACAAGCTTGGTGGTATAGACAAGCGTGTCATCGAGCGGTTCGAGAAGGAGGCGGCTGAGATGAACAAGAGGTCCTTCAAGTATGCCTGGGTCCTTGACAAGCTCAAGGCCGAGCGCGAGAGAGGTATCACCATTGATATTGCCCTCTGGAAGTTCGAGACCACCAAGTACTACTGCACGGTCATTGATGCCCCGGGACATCGTGACTTCATCAAGAACATGATCACCGGCACCTCCCAGGCCGACTGCGCTGTTCTCATCATCGACTCCACCACCGGTGGGTTCGAAGCCGGTATCTCCAAGGATGGTCAGACTCGCGAGCACGCCTTGCTCGCTTTCACTTTGGGCGTGAAGCAGATGATTTGCTGCTGCAACAAGATGGACGCCACCACACCCAAATACTCCAAGGCTCGTTATGATGAAATTGTTAAGGAAGTCTCATCCTACCTGAAGAAGGTCGGCTACAACCCTGACAAGATCCCCTTCGTTCCGATCTCGGGTTTTGAGGGCGACAACATGATCGAACGCTCCACCAACTTGGACTGGTACAAGGGCCCCACCCTGCTTGAGGCCCTCGACTTGATCCAGGAGCCCAAGCGCCCGACCGACAAGCCCCTCCGCCTTCCTCTTCAGGACGTGTACAAGATCGGTGGCATTGGCACTGTCCCGGTGGGTCGTGTCGAGACCGGTGTTCTCAAGCCTGGTATGGTTGTCACTTTCGGCCCAACCGGTCTGACCACTGAAGTCAAGTCCGTGGAGATGCACCATGAGGCTCTTCAGGAGGCCCTTCCTGGTGACAACGTTGGCTTTAATGTTAAGAACGTTGCTGTTAAGGATCTCAAGCGTGGCTTCGTTGCTTCCAACTCGAAGGAAGATCCCGCCAAGGAGGCTGCGAGCTTCACCTCTCAGGTATAGTCTTAATTTATTCCTCTTTTTTTTTTGTTGAAAATTTTGTAAAAAAACTTTTTATGCATCTTCGTTATTAGAATGAATGAATTTTTCCTGGCTTGCCAAATTTATCGGTCGCTATGCTCCCAGGTCATCATCATGAACCACCCAGGCCAGATTGGCAACGGCTATGCCCCCGTCCTGGACTGCCACACCTCTCACATTGCTGTTAAGTTTGCTGAGATTCTCACCAAGATCGACCGCCGATCCGGTAAGGAGCTCGAGAAGGAGCCAAAGTTCTTGAAGAACGGTGATGCCGGTTTCGTGAAGATGATTCCGACCAAGCCCATGGTGGTGGAGACTTTCTCCGAGTACCCGCCCCTCGGTCGGTTCGCCGTTCGTGACATGCGCCAGACGGTTGCTGTGGGAGTTATTAAGAGCGTCGAGAAGAAGGATCCCACCGGTGCCAAGGTCACTAAGGCTGCTGCTAAGAAGAAGTGAACAATGGATATGGCAGATGTTGAGATCTTCGGGTGCTTCGTATCATTTAGCGTCGGTTTGGTTATTCTTGTCGCGTGCTATAGGTTTTGGTTAATGCTGCTGGCATTATTGAGCAGCTTTTTACAGAACTGGGTACTTGATAGGCGGTGGCAGGTCAAAGGCCTGAGTGTCTTATCTAATTTGAAGTACTTGATTTCCTATTATAGATTCTCTTAAATATTATGAATATTATTATGTCAGTCCAAACACTTGATTTCGAGTTATTCATTGCGTATTGTTAATCTTAAGTTTGCTGTCAAAATTGCTCGTGTGGCTGAAAGAAATTATGTTTATTGGCTTATCTTTAGCTTTTATTTGTGTTGCCTGCTCAGCAATTAATGCACTGTACCGTGGTTTTGTTATGTAGTTCATTATTTACATGGCAGAACAAAATATTTTAATGATAATATATTTTTAAGAAAATTTGTGTAATTGAAAGTTAAAGAGATTATTTTTGTTTCTTAAGGCTCTGTTTTAACAACAAAATATTTTATTCTATAAATTTTAAAGAAATTACTCTTTCATGTCTCAGTAAATTTTTTGTGATTAAATATTATTTTTCAAAATTAGATAAATTATTTGCAAATGAAAGAATACTATTTTTATTAAATTATAAAAAATAAAATATGTTATTCTATCGGCTTATGAATGCTGATGCTGAGTCATACCTAATTTACTTGCATTTAGGAGACAAAAAATTAAAAAGACAGCTTTGAGAATGGCACAAATAGAGCAACGAAAGCCTATGTGCATTTAAATACGAAAAATGTAATTTACGCAGACGTCCTGCATGCATATTTATTGCCAAACTAAACATTCCCTATCAAGCATATTGCCAGCAATGTCATGCATTTGGCAACATATAAAGACCAAACTTCGGACAAATAAATAATAACCAAAACAAACAGTAGATATAGATCACTAAAATTTTGAATATAGCACATTATAGTCTTATAGCTGAGAAAGTTTAAGCAATACACGTACCGAGCATAAGCATACTAATTGCAAAATTTTCCGACCATAATTTAGGCATCAACATACTAGTGCCTCGCTGAATAAATATTTGGCGCGCTTCGACACAATTATCGGCCTTCAGAGGATCAACTTTGCACTTGATCAAGACAAATTGTTCGGATTGATTTTCCTCTTAAGATTCAAGAGAAAAAGATAAAAAACAATGCCAAAATTAGAGGGGACGGAAAGACAGGTTTGCCTACTGCTGAGTGGGTTATATTCTGTGCCAGTAATTTTAGAAGACTCGAGTTGTCATGTAAAGTATCACAAATCTCTATCAGCTTCCAGCTTTGTTCGTGCCGCCTTTTCTGCCTCTTCTAGAACAAAGTTTCTAAGTGATTCAACTTCTCTCGGACCTGATGCATCAAAGCATAAATGATTCATCAGTTTAAGAGTTGCCAAAACTGTTTACATTCAAATCTAGGAAATGTTGTGGTGGTCCGAGCACACAAGAAGGAAATACGATCTGAAACATAAATAACAGTTATTGTGAACCAGGAATATGTCAGTGAAACCCAAAAACAAGGGTGGGTTGGTATCTCTTCCTTACTACATATGTTGATCTTTTCTTCCCCACCCCCCCCAACCCCTTTTTGGACAACATGTTCAACATTATTGGAAACTTTAGGAATCTTTTGCATGCAAATTTTCGCTCTGCTGATGTATTCTTAAATTAATAAGCTTTTATCTTCCGATTGACTCCCTGCACAATTTTCCTAATACATCACAGTTTTCTCGCATTTTTCTTATTTTAGCAACTAATCTTAAAATTTATGATCATCATACCTGCATGCATTAAACTGATTCTATTTCAAGACTCGAATACAATTAGCTTGCAAAAGTCTATTTTAGAAAAAAAAAATTGTTTTCTAATTTGTTTTGATAGTTCAGTTCACGAGAACACCCAAGAAAACTGAGCGGATTGGTCGCTCTGCCTAAAATCTAACAGCGGAAGAAGCAAATATGCCGGGTTATAGCTTGAGTTGACAAATAAAGCAACATTAATAAAATAACAAAAAATAACAAAAAATAGCAATGTCTTCAGCTTGTTCAGCTATATTTTAAATTTAAGAGCAGCAGGTTGCATGTCAATACACATCATATAAATTATAAGTCGTTACCTTTATATTTTGCTACTTCCTCCCCATCGTAGAATATCTTAAATGTTGGGTATGAATGGATATCAACTTTAGAGCATACAGATTTGCTTGCACCGCAATCTACTTGTCCTATCTCTATTTCATCTTCGCCCTCAACAGTCTTAGCCAAGTCCGCCCAAAGTGTTCCCAGGTTCTTACTGAAGAAGAGGTTCAAATTAGAGAAAATTGATAACAAACAACACCAGCTTACTGCGAAAGCTGATTTCCACATGTCAAATAGATGGGAATCATGAAACCATTTCTTTTTTTATTTTTTGCTTCCAAACTTAATATAGCCGGTGCAGTGAAAATGGGAACATATTAGATCATAGAGTATTTACCAGTGTTTACACCAAGGAACACAAAATTGCACAAACCACAAAGTATCCTTCTCCTTTATCTGAGACATAAGAGGTAAATCACATTAAAATCTCGCAACTTGCATAATAAAAGAAAAGTTTCAAAAGCTCAATAGATAGTTACAAAGAACTCTACTGCTAAAAACTTAGTAAGCTACTGAACAAAGAGTTATGACTGTCAAAGTTTCTTATCTTGATATTATCATCAAGAAGTCAATGTAGAATTTATAAAGTCTAGCAAGTTAAAACCATTATCAGGAAAAATTTTGAATTCTAAAGGATGGAAATTAGAGAAGGTTTTCTGTGCTGCGCAGAAAAACTCAATGTCTAAATTAGACCAATTTCGCTGATATGACCAGACTACCGTTAAAGTCATAAGCTGCTAATCATGCTCCCCTTGAGCTAGTGATCAATGTGGACATCCTCCTATAAAATGTTACTTAAGAAAAGATCAACCTCAAATACAAGTTAAGATTCTCATGTACAGATTGTAACGATGAGCAAGAAGAGTAAGGCTAGATATTTTGATTTTATTTACAATTTTTGGAAATAAAATGCCCATATATAATAATACTACAGCTCCTAGTTCACAAAATGACTTTCTACTGCTTATATGAAGTTGAAATCCTGCATATAACTAAATACATTTACTATGAACTATGTGATACTTTCCTAGTGAGGGCTGTAACTCTTCCAGGGATTAGATGCTTGAATGCTTCGTCCTTTCTATTAGAATGGAAAAACCTCCTAAATCTGCTAAATCTAATTTACTCTAACTGTCTAATAAGACTATTTCATTAATCAACTTAATTTTCATGCATAGAAATGAAGGGGAAATTATTTCTAGTTATAAATCATGTCTAACATAGTCTCAAAATCAACACCACTCAAAAACAAGAGAAGGATCTAAATTCTGAGAGAAAGGGCTTTCTACACCCTAGGTTGAATAGTAAAACAAACCATAAGATTTGTGTTTGGCTTGACTCACTGCACGAAGTATTTTAGTTCAGTCTGATTTTGAAGATCTTCAAACCATAAATTTCAGATTGGTTGAGGGAAAAAAATCCCTAAAACCGGACCAAGCACAGTCCTAAATAGGGAAATAGAGTGGCTCACCTCTATACTAAGAGCTAAGTTGAATACTCAAACATTCTATTTGAGATTATCTTTCCATCTTTAGACATTTCACTGTGTCAAGTAGTGTGTGTCAAGTAGTGTATAGGAAAAAGAACATATCCTGCATAAGGTTTCTAGATCAAGATGCTATCTCTATGGTTGAGATATCGTAGATTCTCTATCCGCAAGAGTAATTCTTGGAGTACCCTATAAGATCTACTCAAATGCTGTTGATGAGTCAGCATTCTCATGTGACTAGTAAATTAGGCCAAAGTATAACAAGTTGATCCAATAATCTACTACCGCATGGAAATACTGACTCATCAACAACATTCAAGAGGACCTTCTAAAATAAGCCAAGCAACACTATATCGAGAATAGCGAGCTAACAACATTCAAGAGGACCTTCGAATAAGTCAAGCAACACTATATCGAGGAATAGTGAGCTATCCACAATTCCACACCAATGATCTCTACTCACGAAGTGCCTAACAGGATTATGCCGCATTTCTAATGACCACTATCTTTAAGGACGTCCCTGGGCATCACGTTTACATTATATTTGCAGCCATTATACGATCCCAGATATGAGAAACAAATCTGACAAATTAAAATCCATTCAAATCATACTGTTCCACACATATCTTTAAGGACGTCCCTGGGCATCACGTTTACATTATATTTGCAGCCATTATACGATCCCAGATATGAGAAACAAATCCCACAAATTAAAATCCATTCAAATCATACTGTTCCACACATATTTACATCGTTCGCACGTATTTTCCAAGGAAATACACAAAACCTAACACGATCTTACTACTTCGAATGCTTTTTTTTTTTCTTTATATGAAACACAAAGTACATTAAATAAGATGCCCTAACTACAGAGGAAGATAAACATAACAGATCAAACATCACGTTTACATCAACGATTCAGAAGGGTTTCTAATCAGAATCCCCTAGAGAGAGAGAGAGAGAGAGAGAGAGAGAGAGCATCGGCGAGTATACCTTATCCGAGAAAGTGTCGGCGGTGAGGGTGATAACCTCGGCGGTCACTCCATAGGAGGAGATGAGGACAAGGAGGACGACGACGAAGAGGAGGAGCGATCGGTGGCGGAGGCGGAGGCGGAGGTGGAGGACGAGATCCATGGCGACTCCTCCTCGAGGGTTTCCTTAGAACGTTCTCTCTCTCCCCCACCTCCCCCCGCTTTTGGGCTGGATATCGTTCCTCATCTGATTACCAGTGGGCCTTTATATCGTCCTCGCCCGGCCCTGTCCAATGTTGGTATAGCCATTTTAGACCTGGGACCGGGCCAACAAATTGGGCCGGATTGTTTTGGACCGGGCCGGATTAAGGCAAATTGGAAATTTGGGCCGGGTTACTCGGTCCCCAATTTAACGGGCCGGGTTGAGTCCCACTAAGTTGGAATATTTGATGTGTAGAACTTAAACTCAAAACCTTCTATATTTGGTAGTAGTAAGGCTTCGTTTGGGATTGCGGGGATATTGCATTACGTGCGGTGAGAAAGTACGTCGAAAAAATATTTTATTTGTTTTCGTACGTAATATTGCGTTCTGCATATCGCAAACGCAATCGCGATTAGTCGGTTACGATATATTTTCTGCGCTCCTATCGGAGAACGCAAAAGCATATCCATATATATTTTTTTCTCAACTCCATTTTATCTAATAGCGTTAGATAGACCTCAATACCAAACTAAGCCTAAGAATCACAACATGTTTTTCAATTTGATGAGTTCAACAAACTGAGAGACATGAGACATCATTAGATTTGCTAATTTAAATGTCTGCGTATTCAACGAGAGAATTCAACTATAAATCTAAATGCTTGAGCAACCTTTGAAATACGTTCTAACCTCGCACAACTGTTTAATAGTCTACAATTATTCATGTTGTGATAATGCAGTTAATTTTGAAGTACGTGTAGAAGGAAATAATTCTCTGAAACATCATACAAACAACTAAATAAAGAAGAGAATGTATTATTTTTTTCCCAAAAAAACACAATTTCTTTACAATGCAACGAAATTGTATGATTGCTACTCCAACCACCATAACCACTCCAGTGGCAGTGGATAATGCCAACTCTAAAGCCTCGGAGGGTGAATGGGTCGAACGCGAGCCGGCTCGCTCATTTGCCAGCCCTACCAGTGGATAATGCCAACTCTAAAGCCTCGGAGGGTGAATGGGTGATAGAACCTTCCCACGTTACAATTAGATAAAGACGGTGCATGTAATAATTTTTTAATTCCATGCTTTCTCCATCCAATTCAGCAGCACGTAAATTAAAGCCACCACCTACTTTTTAAGGCTTAGTTTGGAATTGAAGCCTATCTATTAGATAAAATGTAGAAAAAAAATATGTAAAGATATGATTCTGCGTTCTCCGGTGGGATCAACGCACATTCTCACCGTTCTTAACGCAATCTCCGGGTAATCTCAAACGAAGCCTAAGAAAAAGATCCGCATGGACCTTCAACTATCGTTCAATTCAATTAAATTTTTCTATTCAACTTATTAAAAAATTTATTGAGGTCGCATATGGTTTCAACGCTAATTCTATATAATATAATATGCTAGAAGAATTTTTTCATTGTTATAATGTTTATTCAGTCA
Source organism: Ananas comosus (assembly GCF_001540865.1). Taxonomy (NCBI): domain Eukaryota; kingdom Viridiplantae; phylum Streptophyta; class Magnoliopsida; order Poales; family Bromeliaceae; genus Ananas; species Ananas comosus. The sequence goes on along the minus strand of NC_033624.1, from coordinate 14,247,992 downwards.
AGTGATGGGTGACAATTTTAGTTTTAAAAAATTGAAAGCATTAATTTGTGAAATAATATTTTAGATAAGCAATCCACTATTCACTGCTTCATCTTTTAATATACAAATTTTTATTTACAAATATTTAAAGAATATATTGGTAAACGAGGTCTAAATTAGGCGTTGATTAATCGATTCATTAATTTTTTTTTATGTTTAGTTCGGTGTATATTTTAAATTTGTGAGTACATGAGATATTTTCATATGGATGATGATGCTATATTTTCCGAATCTGGGAATCTGCATCATCATCTCCGAGTCATCATAAAAAAAGAAAAGAATTTTTCTTTCTGTGTATATTTTGACCAATTTTTAAGTTACAGCAAAGAGACACCTCACCTTCTCTTATCTCATGCATCATCATTTATCTCCAAAATCAAAAGGGCCCCTGCTACTTTATTTTAATGGGGCTATACTATCACTAATAATTAGCCCACACTCCCACAACCACAACAACAGCAAAATCCTACTCTTTTTCCCATGCTTGTTATGTAACCGTCCAATTGGTTGCACCACAACCACCTAATCTTTCACCTTTTCTTTTGACTCAATAGCTTTGTTAAGAGTACCATGAAAGTACCCCAATGATCCCAAATTCAAATATTTTGTTAGCCATTTTTTGCGCCAAGTTAATAGAAAATTTATGCTCCTCTTTTTTTTTTTCTTTTTTTTTTTTTTTTTTTTTTTTTTTNGAGACCCATCTCAAAAAAAATCCAAAAAAAAAAAAAAAAAAAAAAACCATCCCTCTCAATCTCTTGAATCCTTTTTCCAAGGAATCACATCAGTCCGATCCAAATCCTACGGACCAAAAAGGACGTCCCACCAAACAATTTATGGAAACGAGAAATATACTCGGTGGTGGGCTCGTGACTGGGCCCACGGCCCATCACCCTTAATAATACCGACGAATCGGATAATTACCCGCTAAGCACCTATTTAATGCCCACGTGGAAGAGAATCATTGGTGGAAACCGCTGTTTGCTGAATGAACCCACGGGAGTCGAACGGGGGAGCAGTACAGCGGATTCGGAGCATCGTCCCGACTCCCGATGCGCCCCACCGCCCAAGAATCCTCTTCTTATTCCCCGCGCTTTCCACGTCTCCCGTTCTCTTTTCGTACGCCCGCCACTAATTTCGTGCCACGTACCCCCCGAGTCGTGGTTTCGATTCGGTGTTTGGGGTCGTGTATTTGGTCTCCTGTGGGCCCCACCCCCACTTGCCACGTCGTAACCGATACGCTGGCCGTTAACTCCCATTATTCCGATATAATTATTGCTTGAACCGGGTGTACCCGTATATTTGATGCGCCATACTTAACATTGGATAATTTTGATATCCTAAATCCTCAATATTTATCCATTTTTTTTGTTTTAACCTGTAACCTTTGTATTAATTTCTTTTTCGTGACAAATCAATTAATTTGGAGGAGAATTGCCACTTGGCAATATTTGATCTAGCAATATCATATTTTAGTTCCAATATATGGTAATTTTAATCTTAATTAATGAGATAATATATGATATGATAAACGAGCCTTTATTTAAATAAAAATAAATGTTTGAGGCTAAATTATAAAAACTAAAAAGTTTGAAAAATAAATAAGAAAAAATGGTATAAAAGTTGGAGGTCAATGGTGTTATTAACTTTTTATAAATATAATCTAGAACTACTTAAATAGTCAACACATAGAAAAATATAAAATTAATGAAAATTAGATAGTATCAATAATCCAAATCAATTATTCTTTTTTCAATGTCTACACTGTAAAGAACAATGTTATTAATATTTATATCTAACAATTTCACTCGTCTCTGAACTAAAGAATTATTAATAGACTTGCAATAAATTTTAATTAAATGAGAAAAAATTAAACAAGATTAAAAGTTCAGTGAGATTCAAATTTTTTTTCTCGGGATAGCATGTAAACAAATGTGTAACGATCAATTATTTATTATATATATGTTTTAAACCTTAAGCTATGAAGAGGACTGATTATTTTATAATATTTAATTTAATATTCAACACTATAATAGAGCTTTTGAATATACCGCGCGGGTGCACTTGCAATTTCGCCGTAGCACGACCGCAGGATCGACGTGGCTACGCTATCCACCGTCGATCTCGACCAAAGCCACGCAACGCAACGGTTACAAATCGCGTACCCGATGACACGTGGGACCCACGTCTCGGCCGTTCACGTGTCAACATCGAGCGGGTAGTGATATACAAGCGTTACACCGGAATTAACGTTCCGTGGAGCGGAGACGTACCCCTCCGACTTTTTATCCGCCGCGATCGCGAGTCGCCGTCTCCGCCCCGTCTTTCTCCTCGCCCCGTCCACGCCGAGTCCGCGTCAGCGAAAGCGACTGTGGCCCCCCGATCAATGGTGGTTGCCGAGGAGTTGGCGAAAACCTACGGCGATTCGGCCCGCGCGGGATCTCGTCCGTCCATTTCTTGCTGATTAGCTTCTGATGCACGCTACGCTGCGGTGCGAATTGTCGCGTCGGTTCTATTTCTAGTAGTTTCTTTTTCTTTCCCCCGCCCTTCTCCGCGATCGTGAGGGTAGGGTTTCGGCGGCGGAGATGGCGGCGGCGGCGGCGGCGGCGGCGGCGGGTGGCGGCGGCGGGGGGACGATGACGTGGCACGAGGAGCTCGCGAGCCTCGTCGGCGACACCGGGATCCGATACTCCGCCGCGTACGGAATGGACGCGGCGGCGGGGGAGGCGGAGGTGGAGGAGGAGAGGGACGATGGGGATCTGAGAGGTAGGGTTTTGGGGGAGGTGGAGGGGTTCTACAGGTACGATGGTGGTGCGGTGGTGGTGGGGGAGGAGAGGGAGATCGGGGATCTGAGAGGTAGGGTTTTGGGGGACGGGTTTTATAGATACGACGGAGTTGCTGCGGTGGCGGCGTCGGCGACGGTGGTGGCGGAGGAGGCGGTGGCGGAGGAGAGCTTGAAGGATCAGGTGAAGGGGTTCTTGTCGTCGACGGGGGAGATGCTGCGGGAGCTCGGGAAGGGGTGTTGGGACATCGCGCAGCAGAGTTTGGAGGGTGCGGAGGACACGTACGTCGTCAAGAAGATCCGGGGGCCTGCGGCAGCGGCGGCGGAGAGGCTCAGCTTCTTGAACGAGTACCTGCCCGAGGATCGGGATCCCACGCACGCGTGGCCTGTCGTCATCGGCGTCTTCCTCCTCGCACTCACAGGTAATGTCGTGGCGCCGTGAATTGGTTGGTTCATTAATTGGATTTGCTTTTGGGATGAGTTAGAGGAGGAGAGCAAAATTAGTTGAGATTAATAGATTGTAAATGCTTAATCTTGTCCCTTTTCATTCTTTTCATCTAGAGAGTGAGCAAATCCTGTGAATGATGCTACTGTCTTTTCTTTTGTGAATTCAAGGAATTAATTGTTTGATGGAGCATGAATTTGGAGGGACAAATTTGTTACTTGATTCTTGTTAGAATAATCAACTATTGCTTTGCAAAAAGAAATGCAAGAAAACTACTTATGTTAATATCCTATTTACCTACATTTTGCGCATATTGAAACAGCATTATCAGTTCAATTTCTAGGATATTCATTTTGTTAATTTCTTCAATGTGTGGATTATAACAGTAGTGCTACTCACTGTCCTTTAATTTCCCCTTTTGCCAGAATTTTCAACCACCTTTACTTTACATGACAGTTCAATTTTCTTGATTGGTTGACTAATTGCTTACATAATTTTCATTGTTGATCGCGTCATTTAAAATGGAGTATTGCTTTGTGCGCCATAATAAGTGATGTGATATTAAGGAAAAGCATGTGGAGCATCGATCTGTTGTTGGTGGCATAATCCTTCTGTCAGTAAGGAGAAAGCTGTTGTTCTCATTTTCAATTTGTCTCTCTTCTATTTAATTGTGATTAGATAGTGGAACTTACGTTGTCTGTTTATTTTAAAATGTGAGATGAGATATTATGCATATGCATATAAGCTTGTGCTATCGGTGAGAAAAAATATTAGTAGTTCTGTACTTCTGCCATGCTGTTTCTGCTCCTTATTCATGAGAATTTTTGTGCAGTATTAAATGTAAATACGAGAAGTGAGGCTTCAGTTCAACCACCGAAGAAACTGTACATAAGTCCTCCCAGTGCTAACCGAATTCAACTTCCTGATGGAAGGTATCTGGCTTATGAGGAGCAAGGTATCCCCCCTGAGAGGGCTAGGTTTTCTCTGATTGCCCCACATTCTTTTCTTTCTTCGCGACTAGCAGGTATATGTTCTTCTAATTTAGTTTTGTCCCCATAAATGTTTGTTCCAGGACGAGTCCTTATAATATAATATTTCTGGTACAGGAATACCCGGCGTTAAAGCGTCTCTATTGGAAGAATTTGGTGTCCGATTGATTACTTACGACCTTCCTGGTTTTGGCGAAAGTGATCCTCATCCTGGAAGAAACCTCAGTTCATCTGCTTTCGATATGCTTCATTTAGCAGATGCTGTTGGGGTCATGGACAAGTTCTGGGTGGTAGGCTATTCAAGCGGGGGAATGCATGCATGGGCAGCTGTTCGTTATATTCCTGACAGACTGGCAGGTTGTTTTTCATGGTGTTCTTTGCCTGATCTCGTGCATTTCATAACCTAGAAAGTATAGTTCCTTTATTAGTAGAGCGGTTCATTTTTTACAACCTTTATTTGCATGCAATGATAAATCATAGTGGAGTGCTGGTATGATGTTGTGATGCATCTCAGATAAATGCTGTTCTCTTTGCTTTTCTTCCCTAAGACTGGAGAGTCTGTAGGTATCGTATTCACTTTGTTGAATTAATGGATAAATGTTAGTTGTCACTTTGTCTTCCTTTCTAAAGAAGGAGAGGCTACACCAGCTTGACTTTTCTACTTATTTCATATTTTCCAAGCGAAAGCTTTTCCATCAATTTCAGAATACATTTCTAGTGATCTATTACTTTCAAACAAGCTTTGCATGCATTTCAGTTGGTAATGCAAAATTATGTTTCCTTGACTCATGTTCTTTAGTTGAAAAAAGGCATCACTAGCTACTAGGAATATGTGAATTACATATTCAAGTTGAACATATTTGGAATTTTATGAAATGAGATTGAAATGTAGAAGTTACGCCTGGAATCAAATCATATTAGCAATATTCCAATACAATTTGGTAGATGACAAGATTGATTTATAAACTTAGTCCAATAAAACAACCTCTGGCAAAAAATTGTCTCCTAAAGTAACCGAGTTTATATCTTCGTGGAATTTGATGCAGAGTTTCCCATAAACTTCAATAAGGAAGTGTGCTTAAGAATTTAGTGGACTACAGCCTAATTGTTACAATACCTTCATTATTCTGCATTGATCACAACTTTATTTTGATTCCATTGTTTTCAACTTCACTTCCAGGTGTAGCCATGTTTGCACCAATGGTGAATCCATATGACTCCGGCATGACCAAAGAAGAGAGGCATAAAACATGGGAGAAGTGGACCGCAAAAAGGAAAGTCATGTATGTTTTGGCTCGGAGGTTTCCTTCGCTTCTTGGTTTCTTCTACCGACGAAGCTTCCTCTCTGGAAAACAAGGTCAGCCAGAAAGGTGGTTATCATTGTCTGTAGGGAAGAAGGTATTTCAAACACTAGCTTTACCAATTCTGCAACCAAATCTCGTTTTAGTCTAATCATCTACAAAGGTGCTTAGCAGGCAGATATTTCAATCCACACTAAAGTTTGTTAATTGCAAAAATATCAACTTGCAAGAGTGTAATATTAGTTGCAGTTGTGATTTCTTTTACTCATTAGTTTTCTTGATAAGATGCTTCTTTCACTAGATTTTGAATGCTCTAGCTATCAGGATTTTGAATCTTTTTTGGAAGAAAGGTACTGCAACTGCTAAAATCGCGTACATTTCCACAGGACAAATCTTTATTGGAAGATCCTATCTATACTGAGTTCTGGGAAAAGGATGTCGCAGAATCAGTTCGCCAGGGGGACACAAGACCGTTTGTGGAAGAAGCCATGTTACAAGTTTTTAACTGGGGCTTCAGCCTCTCCGACATCCAAGTGCAGAAGCAGCAAGACGGAAAAGGCCTGCTATCATGGCTCAAGTCCTTGTACATTCAGGTCGAACGCGAGTGGGTCGGATTTCTTGGCCCAATACACATCTGGCAGGTCCGTATGTGATTTCTCAAATGCTCTACCATATGCATGTTTCGCTTGTTCACAATTGGCATAATAATTTATATGGTTTTATAGTAATTTAGATTGCTTACTGTTTTGAGGGATCGGAAGCTATGAATCGATCTTTCAACGGCATGAGAATTTTGAACCACCTTTTTTGTTTAATTTTCTCCGTCAAACATCATCGTGTTCGAAGGATAACGAGGAACCAAACCAAAAAAAGAGAAAACACTTAAACATTCTGCTGTGATCTAAATTGCTGATTTTTTTTCATGCAGGGGATGGATGATCGGGTGGTGCCGCCATCTGTGACCGAATACGTGCGGCGCGTGGTCCCCGGAGCGACGGTACACAGATTACTTGGCGAAGGCCACTTCTCGTACTTTTGCTTCTGCGATGAGTGCCACAGGCAGATATTCTCGACTCTCTTCGGCATTCCGCAAGGCCCTCTCACACTAGCATCGGAAGCGGATGAATTGTCACCGCCAGAACCGCCAGAACCAGAAGAGTACTTCGAAGAAACAATGCTGTATAACTCCACCGAAGACTCCACTGAAGAGGAATGAAACACACCACACTCTACCTTTTTTCTTCCTTTTTTTTTTTTAGTGGTTTCTAATTCATCTTTTTACGTGGGAATGTGAAGATACCACTGTAATTACGGTTAACCCATTTTTCGGAGCAGGATAGGCACCTCAGAGGTCTCATACTTTTGAATGAACCACGTTCATCTGTATTTGAGCTCTGTAATTTCTATAAGAATATTGAATCTTAGATGAGTCAAAATTTATGCCCCTCGATTACAATTCAAAACTCGGTAAAGGAAATTTAAGCTGCTTATTTGCTGCTACACCGAGCGGTCCTATTTTTGCGCCGAAAGGTTTAAAGAAACTTTAATTTTCGTGCACCACGAAGGTTTGCATGTATCCATTGTGTAAGTAAATACTCTGCATCATAAATTCATGATGCTATTTATGTCGTATAGTCGATTCAATTATCTAATTTTTAGATAATAATAATGCTACATCTCAACAAATAATGAGAAAACTTAATGAAATGAAAGATTTTTGAAATTTTAAATTGTTCAGTGATCAACTTCTTGTGTTTGAGGAGAAAGTGCCCAGAGTCGTTTAGCACTATTAAGCAAAACGGAGTTAGTGTGAAAAGTATATTAAAATATATATTTTTTAATTTTTCAGTAGAATTGTCAAGTTATATATGATAATCAATTTATTGTGATGAGTTCGGCTGGGATACTATTGATAGCACAAAGGACTTGGTGCTATCGAGTTTTTCACTGTTAGATTTAATTCTTTGATTATTTTTATCCATTAGATTATACTATTCAACCAACCACCCACTCAACCTTAAAGAGCCCACATCATCCTAACCACACAATTCCTAATCCAAGAGCTAAAAAACTAATAGCACCAATGGCTTGGTGCTATTAATAGTATTCTACCCAAGTTTTTATTGTGATATACGAAATATAATATTATGTACGAAAATATATTGCGGGTGGTGAACGGGATGTGATATAATGTATGAAAACCAATATGATATTTTTCCATTGTATTATTTAGCACAATCTCAAACGAAGTATGAGTAGGGGGACTGTAGTGCAATTTAGAACTGTTTGACCGTTGGAGCGTAGAGTCAACGAAATCCTCCAACGGTATTCGTCGGGGGTATAAAAAACCCTCGTTTCGTTCGAAACTTTTTCGCGCGCTTTATCGGGTCCGAGAAATGGGCGGCGCCATCGAACATGTCTCTCTCCTCTCCAACCCCCTCCCACCTCTCTCGGAGTCAATCCCCTTCAAAATCGCCCCTTCCCCATTCCCTTCCCCCTCTTTTCGATCGATCCCCCACTCTGAAACGATCCCCTCTGACCCCCCCTTCTCTCGTTCTAGGGTTCGTTGGATTCGGAGCTCGATTGAGTTGGCGATTGTTTTCTTGTTGGCATTTCGCCGAACAGGTTGTTGGGAATTAAGGTTAATTTGTTCTTCTTCTTCTTCTCCTTCTTCTTCTTCTTTTTCTTCTTTCGGCTATGATTTGGGTGATTTGGTGTGGGGATTGAGTGATTACGGGAAGAGACGAAAGGGTTGAGTTTAGGGTATTGGATGAGAGATGAGCTGCTTCTCTTGTTTCACGTCGGGCGAGAAGAAGGCGAAGAAGATCGGCTCGAAGAGGGAGGCGTCGACGGCGCCAGTGTTCGTCTCGAAGAGGGAGAGTGAATTGCCCAAAAAACCTGGTGAGATGTTGTTGGTTTGATTGAATTAATGCACAAACTGGTTTACAGTTGTTTGGGTTAGAAACACAAATATCCTCTAATCTCTTCTAACAACAATTCGATCCACGGGATTTACTTTGGTAAAAACTGCACCTTTTTTTCAATTACAATTTCCCCCGCGTTCTTCATATGGTGCCAAAAATCGTCGAATTATCTTAAATTTGATTTGGCGCAAACAACTAAATTCGGCCACAATATTCGATTTGGTGGAAAAAGCATCATAAATGCAACAATTGACTTGGTAACACTTGATAATCAATAATTTTTATTTTATTTTATTTTTTTACTCCACACAAAATGAAAACTTTCTGGGACAAATGGAAATGTAAATACGTTAATCGACTATTTTTTATCAAATTAAAAATTAGTCCATTAGATTGACACTAGAAAAAAAAACAGTTGGTTGGTTATTAATGATTTTAATCACACTTTTCTTCATCAAATTGTTTGATTTAGTTTTTCGTTTAGATATATATCAAACATAACATGTAGCTCCTAGTGCAGAGAACCCTGTACAAAGGGCTTCACCAGAAAGAACAGCGAAAAGAGAATCCGGCAATGGGAACATCGCTGCGCAGATATTTACATTCCGAGAGCTCGCGACGGCTACAAAGAATTTCCGGTCCGACTGCCTTATTGGTGAAGGAGGTTTCGGAAGAGTTTACAAAGGGCGCCTTGCCAACACTAAGCAGGTACTTGGTTCTTCTTTTTCTCTAAATATCTTAAAAGATTTTGTATATGTTTGCTAAATGCCTAACTACTAGTTCGCGCAATTGAAAAGCCAACTCAGATATTTACTCACTTGCGGATGTTTGTTTGTTTCCTGACACCGTGTCGCCGTCGCCAAGGTTGTAGCTGTGAAGCAACTGGACAAGAATGGCTTGCAAGGTAACAAGGAATTTCTCGTAGAAGTTCTGATGCTCAGCCTGCTGCACCATCCCAACCTAGTCAAGCTTATTGGATATTGCGCGGATGGAGACCAAAGGCTTCTGGTTTATGAGTACATGCCCCTGGGTTCAGTTGAAGACCATCTGCTTGGTATGTTATATTTGGATCAGCCAAATTTGTTTCGTATTTGTTCTATTCCTGTCGCACTTCTCAAATGCACGCATACTTCCATGTTTACGAAGTGCTTCTGCATATATATATCTATCTATATATATATGTATAAACTCGATCGTAAATCATGCACTCCTTTATTGCTGCAGAAATTTCTACTGATCAGAAGCCATTAAGCTGGTATTACAGAATGAAAATAGCTTTTGGTGCTGCTAAGGGCCTGGAATACCTTCACGAAAAGGCTAACCCGCCTGTGATTTACCGCGACCTTAAATCGTCAAATATCTTACTCGATGAAGAATATAATCCAAAGCTTTCTGATTTTGGGCTCGCCAAGCTTGGTCCCGTCGGAGACAAAGTGCACGTATCCTCGAGGGTGATGGGAACTTACGGTTACTGTGCGCCAGAGTATGCAAGAGCCGGCGAATTAACTGTGAAGTCGGATGTATATAGCTTTGGAGTTGTCTTGCTTGAGCTAATTACTGGAAGAAAAGCTATTGACACCACTCGACCGGCCGACGAGCAGATTCTTGTAAATTGGGTATGTTTCATAAATCCTTTTCCTTTTTCTAATATTGGCTTGCACATATTGCATTATTAACTACTACGAAAAAAATTTCCTCTTAAACTTGTAATGCATTATTAGTTTTGGATTAGTTATTTATCCTTATTTCGTTCTCCCGTGTAACCCTCGTTTGTAACTCTGCATTTTTGCAGGCACAACCCATGTTCAAAGAGCAGAAGCGGTACATCGAGCTCGTCGATCCGCTCCTAGAAGGGGACTACCCGGAGAGGGGCCTGAATCAAGCGGTAGCAGTGGCTGCGATGTGCCTTCAAGAGGAGGCCTCCGTCCGTCCTTTAATGACCGACGTCGTGGTGGCCCTGAGTTTCCTCACGGCGTCCTCCGTTGATCACAACGGAACCTCGATTCTTCAGTCTCAGTTCCAAACCTTAGAAGTTTCTAATCAAAGTGATGATAGTAAGAGAGAAGAGGAGAGCGCCATCGAGCGTGAGCGTGCCGTCGCGCAGGCCATCGAATGGGGCTCTAATTCGAGACGCAACCAGAGATCCCAGAATGAAAGTGGTTTGTTGTGAGATCCAATCTTCGCATTCTTTTTTTATTGTATTTATTATAGAACTACAGAAGCAGCAACAGCAACAGCAACAGCAATGACAATGTAGCCTTCCCCCGCAATGCGCCGGGTGGCTATGTGAATAATTTTCTTCATTCTTTTGGAAAAGCTTTTCTTCAACTAAAAGCCTCACCTTTTCTGATCGCCTTAAACCAAGATTCTTGGTCTTGTTTATGGCAACCGCATGCGAACCAAGTAATTGGACATGTTTAAACCATATGAAACATGTTAAAATACTGCTTTATAATTCTCACCGAAGATGATCTACAAAATAGACTACGTAGCTTATACTGCACTTTATTTGGACAATTTGTCAATTTCATGTACCATACCAGAACTTAGTACGCAGGTCGTAGTATAGCCAATAAATGCTTGCTCAACGGCTTCATTTCCATAGAATTTGTACAATATCCACCTGTGTACTGTAGCATGCAAATGCGTATGGATCAAAGTTAGTTATTTTATTGTGTATTGAGAGGGAGCTCTTGAAAGTGCAAATACAGGTTGTTCAGATGGAACAATATGAGGAGTAAAATCAAGCGTTTGTATCCTGTAGTTCCATCAAAATCTAATCCCCATGGAGGTTCTCATGATAATTTATCATCATCACCTCCAGGCACTGTTTTTTTCCATCATTCTTCTTTGAAGAGCGCACGGCCGATGATCATTCTTCGTATCTCACTACTGCCCGCACCAATCTCGAATAGTTTAGCATCTCTCAGAAGGCGACCAGTTGGGTACTCGTTAACGTACCCATTGCCACCAAGGCATTGTATTGCCTGCAATAAATGACAGAAATTTCAAATCACGAATAGGTCTTAAGCATCTGCAAAGAAAATATTATATCAATGCACTCTCAGAAAGAATCCTCTTAACTATGCGTTCTTGTAAAATTAGTTCATCAATAACACTAATCAAGAATAATTTTAAGTCTCTATGTGCCCTTTTTGAATCCAACAGGCAAAGAAGTAAGAGTACAAGTGAGTGTGTGCAGTGAATAGGAATGGAAATGTTTGGGAGACTATGATAGTCTTTAGACACTGAATATCAGGAGATACAAGGCAATTGCTTGATTGAATATTTTCAAGGCGGAAAGGACTTGCAGAAAAATCAAAAGGCGATTTTTGTAGCAACATAAGGTTCTGAGTGCTTCGCGCTGCACTAGGTAGTGTGTACGTTAGGCTGCTAATTCAGAAGACAGTAACAAGTCATCCTTCATTTTATCATCAAAAGGAATTAATAACTTAGAGCAGCAGAAGAAACATGTCTACATAATACAAGCCAACTAAATTTGCCCGAGTCTTGAAAGATGGCTATGTTAAATCGATGTAAAAACACTAGTAGTGGAAAACAGGGTATTATTATATGGAAATCAAATGCACAGGGCCACAGGCAGCCAGAAATATGATGATTTTGAAAAAAGAAAAGAAAAGAAAAGAAAAACAGATTAGACCCCATGGAGCCTGAGGAAGGCTAAAGCAGTGTGGTTTAAGTGGCTTCTATGATTTGAATTTTCTTAGTAGTTGTGTATTCTAGCAATATGGCAAGCAAATTTTGCCTTTGCGCTTTTCCTTCAAGGTGAAATCGGGAAACAATTAGTGCAGCAGGAATGAAAATAACACAAGAAGAAAGCTTCTTTTTACCTGAAGAGCCACTTGAGTAGCGTTTTCAGCAGCAAAAAGGATAACTCCTGCGCAATCCTAAATAAAAAGTATTCATGCAAATTTAGATGAATTTGAGTTTCTAAAGAGAATAATAGACTAAAATAATCTGAATACTTTACTACTAGGCACCAAAGATATACAACGAGTAACTAAAAATCAATGAACATCTGGAGCTTACTTTCAATAGTTAAGTCAATCAAATAACATTATACCACAAAAAAGAAAAAATCGACAAACTAAATGGAACTTCACAACTTGTGAAGTTAAATTTAAACTTCACACAAATACACTTTGAGAGCAACTGTACAAGACTGATGACTAATAATAAGTTCCAAAGCATAAAGACAGAGGAACGAACTAATGTGAAACATACCTTCGAGTTGACATTTCCACTGTCACATTCCCGAGCAACAGAGTACACGAATGCTCTGAAAGGAGAAAAAGAAACAAAAATTGTTAGATGAAACTTAGGTTATTAGCATTGGTTGCATGAGAATATTTACCTTGATGACTGCAAGGCAGTGTACATATCAGCCAATTTTCCCTGTATTTAGATCCAAAAATTGTTAGACGAAACTTTAGGTTATTAGCTTTGGTTGTATGAGAATACTTACCTTGCTGACTGTTAAAGAATGAACAAAAGGGGCAAATTTAAATGGAATGGGAGAAAAGTAAAACTAGGACAAAGAAAAAGAAAAGAAAATACCTGTATGAACTGAAATTCACCAATTGGACGGCCAAACTGTTCTCTCTGGCGAACATAGGGAACAGCAACATCAAGGCATGACTGCATGAGGCCGATGGGGCCTGCAGCCAAAACGAGCCTCTCCAAATCTAACCCCGACATCATGACATAAACTCCTATCATGAGAAAAATATGGTGTGCAATCATTCAAGAATCAAGATAGGTCGATTATAGAAAATAGTGAGAAAATAGGATAAAGCGCGAAACATTGGATAAAGCACGAAGTACTAAGCTAGCAATAATTCATGCAAAGACATGTAAGGTGCACAAATCGTCTCTGACAATACTTTTTTGGCCCTCAAGAAGTTATTTCAAATTCATAAATAACTAGCTAATAATGAGGAGAATACCTTTCCCTTCCTGACCAAGTATGTTTTCTTCAGGTACGAAACAATTCTCAAACACAAGCTCGCATCTATAAAAAATTGCCCATAGACAAGCATAAGGAATTTGCTTTCGGAGGTGCAAATTATAAAAGTGGATTATGTTGGATGAAAAAGGATAACCTACGTGTCGCTCCCTCGCATACCAAGTTTGTCCAATTTCTGGGCAGTACTGAATCTGAAACACATGAAAATAAATTCAACTGAAGTGTTCTTTAGACGATGAACCAAGTTTATTCGAAACTATAGCACATGAACTTTTAAGCATTTATTTTCTGCTTCAGAAATTACAGAAGTCATATTATCTGATTCACAGAGCCGTTCAATTACTCATGCTTTTTCTTTTGTTTTTTGGGAAAAAAACTCTAGTAAGGAAATATAGCGGCAGAATTCAAAAGTGAAAATAAAATAGTGTCTTTTCAACAAGAGTTAATCCATAAGTACCAAAGAAAGGGAGAGACAAAGGGCTGAAAGAAGTTTTTCAGCATCCCTAAGAAAAGGCACAAGCTCAAGTTGGTTTAGAACTTACCCCGGCATCCCTTTCTCAATTATAAATGCAGTTATTCCTTTGGACCCAGCAGATATATCTGTCTTTGCATAAACAACCTGCTCCAAATCCAACTTATTTGTGAAGAACAGAGAAGCACAAGGTGATCGAAACATGATAACTTAACCAGAACTTAAATGATGGAATTTGAATTTATGAACACGATGCAAATGAAATAACTAACTAAATGCTGGTGGAAGACTTTCATGATTGAAAGACATTGATATATTGTATTAAGACGACAGTAGTATGACAGTTCTAACAGCTTAAAGTGAGCCATTTGAAGCATTGCAAGTAGATGCATATTCATCAGATCATTTAAGTTTAAAGATGGCTTTCAAGTTCCAAATATCTGTTTACCAAGCTGGTTATAGGAGCAAAATGTTGCAAAATAATACACTAGTGACCACTCACTAATAAATTATAAGTGGATACTTGCTGCTATGTTACTAAAAAAATCAAGTCTAGGACAAGGAATCAGTCAATGATTGGAGTACCAATGTTTGAGCCACCGGGCCATTAGTGCACCACATCTTATTACCGTTCAGAACATAACCGCCATCAACTTTATCAGCTTTGCATTTCATACTGACGACATCAGAACCAGCTGAAAATTTGGACAAGTGAATTCAAAACCATACGCACAATCAATGGAACAACCCAAGACACACATGGAAATGAAAAATAGAATATTCATTTACCATTAGGTTCACTCATTGCTAGTGCCCCTACATGCTCCCCACTGATTAGCTTCAGATAAAAGTACATTAGGTTAGCATGAAAAAGAGATATTTTACGCACTAACAGGTTGTAATGTGTCATTTTACAATATAAGTGCTTACTTGCAGAGAAAAATATCGGGAAAAACATATTAGCAATGGAAGTAGTTACGACCAGAGACAAAGTGAACGCCTACACATCAGTGAGATAAATGTGAATGCCTACACACCAATGAGTTACTGATCATAAATTATAACACATTTTATGGTTTCGATCAAGACTAAAAATATGAGAAGGCTCTCAAAGACGTCATAAATTTGCATGACGTGTTCTCAACCTAACATCAGCAACCCTCTAGAAACTGAACAAAAAGAGTTCCGGCCACAGCAAAATAGGCAACAAAAGAGGCTATTATCAAGAAAATGAAGTTCGCTATGCTTCAGAAATTGAAACTTAAATAGGTTTCGGAGCAAAACCTTCGGAAGGTACTTCTGTTTTTGCGCAGAGCTCCCATGCCGCACCTACATATAAACACGACGGAGCTGGAATGGCGTACCAGAATATGATTGCTGTAAGCTGAAAAATAATTAATAGGAATGTCTAATAATATAACGCCAGTACCAATTGGTTGATGCAAAGGTTCGAATGGGCGCCGTAAGAAAGGCCGACTGATCCAGAAGCACGACTAATTTCCTCCATTGCTATACAGTGGTATGAGTAGCCGAGACCGAGCCCTCCATATTCCTCTAATGAACAAGATGAGTTATTATAAGTTATCTGTGGGGAAAAGGAGCGATAACGCCTGGGACGTGCTCATGGATGTTATGTAAAACAGAAAAATAGTAACAGAGATGGATATGGATTAAGAGATGGATATGGATTAACTGCCTAAAAGGATAACAAAACTAGCTAAATGTGCGCGACGAAAGCGGTATTAATCCTGCTACATCAATGGTTTTACCTGGCGCGGTGATCCCGTGGAGATTGAAATCTCCCATGAGCTTCCACAAGTTAACATCCTGTAAAATTAACCATCTGATCAGATATCATAGGAATAATAGTAACCCTGCATCAATCAATATCTTAAAAATTGTGAAATCACACGACCTTTGGGAATTGATTTGTTGCATCAATTTTTGCTGCATGGGGAGCAATGCTTTCTCGCGCGAACTGATGAACACTCTCTTTGAACTGCATCAAAACGAAACGTTTCAAACTCCGCTCGATCAAAGTGCGCTCTCGAGCTCAAAATTTGCTCGCCAAAAACAAAAACCTAACTCAGAATCGTATCCTCCGATCAACAACAACAACAACAACAACAACAACAACAACAACAACAACAGCGATTGTTGATCTCTTCGAATACGGAGAGGATTTGAGATTTTGGAACCTGCTTCTGGGTATCGTCGAAGAGGAGGGAGGTGGAGAACGGGGCGGCGCTTGCGCTCTGCGGACACCGACGCCGCTTGTGGAGGAGCGCCGCCGCAGCTCGGAGCGGCGACGATGAGAGCCTCTGCATTTTGTTAGCGAGTTTTCGGGGCGGGATCGATTTGGTTACCCGATTCGCGAGTTTTCCTTTAATTTTTATTTTTATTTTTCGTCTGTGCTGTATTTATAGGGAGTCGTATTTTTCCGAACTCGGCGAGTTGCTCGAGCGGATAGAGTCGGAGAGACCCAGTGACGTCATCATAACACATCCAACAAGTATCGTATTATTACCCAAAAAAAAAACTATATTAAAAATAGTGAACGGTAGACACCGCACCTATAACTTTACACTTTTTCACTTTAACATTTTATAATTTAAAGTCAATTAATTTAGTACTTTATGATTTTTCTTTTTTGGACAGCTAACTTTTTATTAAATTATATACAAAAAAATTTCAGATAGTTCACCTATAGTTCATTGAATATTCACTATAATATTTTTTAGTTTAATTTTGTTACTGATTTAATAAAAAAAAAGTAAAGGATAGTACGATTGATTGAGATATATTTTATGTCTTACATCTGGTATAGAGAATACTTTTTCTATCAAACTAGCACGACGAGCCGAGGAGCTTCTTAGTTGAGATAGCTTGATAAGTCGAATGATTCATTCTGATGTGGATACTTATAGCTCAATAAGAAAGGATAACAAAGAACAAGCTGATCCTCCTTTTTCTTTTTTTTTTCTTTTTTTTTTTTGCAAAATCCAAGCTCAGATGAGACTTTTGCCTACACTTGGTTCATGACTACTTCCATAGATCGCTTATCCAAAGCTCCCCTCTGCATTCATAATTAGACAGAATAGAATGAAATAAAAGAGCTATGCAGCCTACGCTGGAACGGTAGATCTAACCATTTAATCGATAGGGGTCGAAACCGATCCTTTTTCCAGATCAATCATATTCAATTCTAACCTTATAGGCCGAAGTAAATGTCAACATTATTTTTTTTATCCTATTCCATCCATCTTAAATCCTGAATGATAAATAATTTGACAACTAGTTAAAACTCACTAGTTCGATAAAAGGCACGCGTTCAATCTTTTGAAATAATATCTTTCGTTTATAAGAAGCTTATTTTAAAAATCTTTGCTCATAGGAACGAATATATATATATATATATATATATATATATATATTTGCACAGAGGCAAAGCCGGTGTACATAAAAACATATGCACCAGGTGCAGCGAAACGTTAGTATGCCGAGGGGAGATAGAGTGGCATGGGAAATGGGTAGCTTCTTATTAGGGGAAGGGAAATGCGTGCGGGACTAGTATTCATGGGTGGTCGCATTTGTGGTCCGGATCAATTTGCACATGTACCAACACCAACTCAAACAAAATTATAGAAGGATTGGTTCTCACGATTCAAATTGTAATATAAATGTTTTTTTTTTCTTTTCTTTTTGTTGTTGTTGTTGTTGAATGTGAGACCAATTAACGTATGATAAGCAACATCTCAATTGGCTCATCTATGCACCTTATAATAATAATAATAATAATAATAATAATAATAATAATAAAACTATAAAAAATCTTCTTACAATTAAGTCATGTTGCACTTACTCCATGCTAGATAATTATATTAATTTTATCCTACACACAATTTAGTTGGAGAGGAATAGTGCTAGTTATAGAGACGTAAGTATGAAATCCTATAAGGTTTTTTTTGGTATTCGACACTTTCTGAGATTGTGGTATGTGTATCATCACTAGCTTATTTTTATTTGTTTTGACCATGTACCTTTTCTTTTTGTCGCTTTGTTTTATTCTATTTTCTCATTTATTTCTCTTTCAGACTTTCACGATGTCCTAGATGGCTCTTATATATCACTTTACTATTATTTTCTCTTAATAAAAAAAAATACCTTACATAAAATAATTTTGATCAAGAATGTAGGTAACATCAGGGATTAATTTGTTCTGATCGAGTGGAAGATCACTGTTTTATTTTGTTTTAATTGTGAAAAAAATGTTCTTCCCATCACCTAATTTGCTCGCATCTCCTCACACAGTGTGAACAAGTATTGTGTTTGTTTATGAGTTATGGTTGAAATGTCAATCACCACCAATAAGCTTTTTAGTTAATTAATTATTATGGGCCACCTATTGAAAGGAATTCTTCTACTTTGATCTTGGCATGTTTAGCTTCTTCCTCTCGTGAATGTAGAAGAGGCACCACACACACTAGACAAAGTACTGCAATTGTTCTTATATCTACACATTTAAGCTTGTGAAAGTAATCTCTTTTCATATATATATACCATGCACTGTAAAATTGAATTGTTATGTAAATGACTTATCAAACCCCAAAAGCAACTTTAATTTCCTCCTCTTGAGATCAGGTTTTTTACATAAGAACTTAAAAAGGTATATATATATGAAAAGAGATTACTTTCACAAGCTTAAATGTGTAGATATAAGAACAATTGCAGTACTTTGTCTAGTGTGTGTGGTGCCTCTTCTACATTCACGAGAGGAAGAAGCTAAACATGCCAAGATCAAAGTAGAAGAATTCCTTTCAATAGGTGGCCCATAATAATTAATTAACTAAAAAGCTTATTGGTGGTGATTGACATTTCAACCATAACTCATAAACAAACACAATACTTGTTCACACTGTGTGAGGAGATGCGAGCAAATTAGGTGATGGGAAGAACATTTTTTTCACAATTAAAACAAAATAAAACAGTGATCTTCCACTCGATCAGAACAAATTAATCCCTGATGTTACCTACATTCTTGATCAAAATTATTTTATGTAAGGTATTTTTTTTTATTAAGAGANCAATTGGTCATGGCATCCTACGGTAAAACCAGGCCCCACTGTAGCATCTAGCTAATTAGTGGTGCAGGTGCATCATAATTTAATGGTGCATCACCATCACCAGCCTCATATGCTAGCTATACCTTGCTCTCTTAATAATGGTGATGGCTTAATTCATTTGATTCCTCCTCTCGTGGCGATTACGAAGTCGAGAGTAGTGGAAAATGGCGCGAAGATCTCGAGTTTATGTTCTTATCCTTTTGGTTCTTGCAGTGACTCTGTCAACTGTATATTCAGGTTTGTTTTGTCAGAAAAATAAAAAACTTACAGGTTTGATCTCAGCAGTATGTTATTTGTTGTATTCGTTTTCTTACAACTCTTTGTGGTTTCCATTTGGTGGTAAAATGATTTGCACGAGCAATTAATGATTAGAAGGATATTAGCTGATTTTAAGTTAATTGATATGCGACAGCTTCTGTTCAAGATACTGCAGTGCCGGAGATCTACGAGATCGACTACCAAGGGCCAGAAACACACTCCTTACCGCCTCCGGGATTACCTTATAGAGGTATTACTTCATTTTCTCCGTGCCGGAATGTTTTTTTTTTTTTTAACACTATGAAGCAATTGTCGCATACTTGGGAAAAAGCAATAACATAGAGTTTTTATTGTCACAAAAGGCTGAAATAAGATCCTGAAAACAGCTTTCGCTTACGCTGTCGATGGATTTAAGTAAAAGAATTGTTAATACTTTTTTGAATAGTTTTACTCGTTTTGCAGAATCTAAATAAGATTGCAGAGGCCCTTATTTATACCTTAGAGCTAAAAATTTAGCATGTTGTATTCTAACTTGATGTGCTCGCTACAGGGCCCAATTTGGCAAATTGGCGAAAGAGAGACGCCGGTAGAGATGTAAGATTTACACTCTGCTCAAAACTTTTCCATTTTTCCTTCTTTATTTGTGTAACCTCATTTGCTTATTTTTCTGCTAACAGAGAAACCCAGTTCATGGATAATTAAGCACAAGAGAAAGTGATTCAGATGTGGGCGTAGATATTCATATGGATTCTTCTGTAGACGCATTATGTTCTTAACTCTTACTGCTACTGTTCCTGATCAGCATGCACATGCAATTTGAATTAGCAGTGTAACTCCAGGATTGGGTTCTAATTATTTGAAAACTATATGTCATTGTATTTTATTAGCATCTTACATGCTATGAATGATATGAACCTATGCAATTGGGAAGTAATAAATAAGACATAATCTGGTAACGGAATAGATTGTTTCGTTTTTTGAACCCAAAAAAAAAAAAAATCTAATCAATAATAAAGTGAACTCTGTATATAACAGAGATTCATGTTCCATTCACTGGTATTTCGACTAATCCCGTATAATAAAGAACAGGTTACAAGGAATTCTAAAAGAGAGGTAAAAAAAAAAAAAAAACTTTTCACTTTGACTTTGACTTTGACTTTGAGATTGGATTATGTGGCATATTAAGAAGTGTTAACGTGGGAAAAATTATTAATGCACTCGGTTCATCTCTGTATCCGTGCACCGCGCCATTTCGAATTCCTCTATTTTAGACGGTTGGTTTTCAAAGTGCGAAACGACGATGGACGGATGATATGCGGACGGTGCACCAATGCATGAGTGCACTCGGTGCACGAAAGAAAGTTCACAGAGTCCTTTATCACTTCATCGTTCGAGCTCTCGTCTCCTTCCTCCTCTCTCTCTCTCTCTCTCATGGCGCTTTCCTCTCTCTTAAACCCTAACCTCTTCCTCGTCCCCTCCTCCCTCTCCCCTCTACACTCCCCCAGTACTCGCTCCCTCGCCATCACATGCGGGCCCCGCGACAACCGCGGCCCCCTCCAGCGCGGCCGCACCCTCAGCACCGAGGCCATCCTCGCCGTCCAGGCCCTCAAGCGCGCCGCCCTCTCCGGCGACGGCGCCGTCCCCTCCCCGGCCGCCGCCGCCGCCGCCCTCGGCCGCCTCCTCAAGCCCGACCTCCTCGCCGCGCTGGCCGAGCTCCAGCGCCAGGGCCGGTGGCGCCTCGCCCTCGTCGTCTTCGCCGCCGCGCGCCGCGAGACCTGGTACACCAACCCCGACTTCTCCCTCTACGCCGAGATGGCCTCCGCCATGGCCCGGGGCGCCGCCGCCGCCGAGGAGATCGACGCCCTGGTGGCGGAGCTGCTCGAGGAGAAGGAGGGGAGCGGGGGGTTCTCCCCCTCGGACGACGTGTGGAAGCTCACGCGGCTCGTTAGGGTTTTGATCGCAGCGGGGAGAGGGGAGGCGGTGAGGGATCTCTACAAGCGGATGAAGAGAGGGGGTTGCGTCGGGGACGAGTACTTGTTTAGGGTTTTGATCCGAGGGTTGAGGAGATTGGGGGAGGGGGAAGCTGCGGGTGAGGTGGAGAGGGACTTCGACGAGTGGTACGAAGGCGGTATTATTACGGAGACGCTACCTGTTTGATCAAATGCCGCAACCAACCATGAATGTCAGTATCATTATCCTTGCCTCAATTCTAATTATTTGTCCTTGTATTTCTATTGTATAGTGTTTTTTCCTGCTTCAACTGCATTATACATAGAATTTTGTGGGTTTGATATCAGAATTTATGCATGGATTCCAATGACTTGCTGAGATAATTTGGTGAGCCGTATAATTCACCTCCCGCGCCCGAATCTCAAACGAGGAGTGACTTAGTCTCATTTATTGGGACCTATCTAAATTCGTCGTCCAATACACTCTTCACATTCCAGCAAAAAAACTGTTAGATTGGAATGAAACTCCAAAATTCAAGCATGACACGTATTAGACGGCTCTCCAAACTATTTAACCGAGATATCGTTGTAGCTCTCTTCAATAAAGTTTTGTTCAGTTAAAGTAGAATTGCTGGTTTAGGTAGAGTTGTTCAAGGAATCTTTGGTAGCTTTTACATCAAAACCAACTGCATCATATCCAGCTTATTTTAACTTTCCAGTAACCCTTATTAGCATTGCCTTCATGCTTTTATTTATCGATCATCTGACCACTGCTTCTCCGGCGGAGAAACTGTTCAAGAAGCACGCCCCCCGAAAAAAAGTGCTTATGTAAGTTGGTCCAAACGGCTTCCGCTCTTGCTCTTCTTCGCGCTTTTGACTCTTATCTATTGCCTAGAGATTTAGTTAAGAGTTCCTATCTAGTAACTTTAAATGTTTAGCGTTGCAATGAAACATCAAATAAGTAACCTTTGCTGGGAATTGAATGAGATGCTGATTCCACCCTCCACCCAATGGGGCTTCTCAAACTGGTTCTTTTGGCTTTACCCCTTATCGAAGATAGATAGACCTTATGAATTACAACTTATTAAGTGTACATTTGGCTTTGATTCGCTTTCGTAAGATTAATGCTCCTCAAGAAGCTTGAGAGGTTATAACTTCTGAATCAAAACTTCATATCAAATTAGTAGTGCAGCTAGAGGCAGCAGTTTTCATAGGTGCTGCTTCTTTTTTCCCTCTCATTCTAGTGAAAAGCTTTATTAGAGGTCTTATCAGTGGAACATCTTTTACTTCTTATGTAGAGAAACAGTTCTAAGTGCCTATTTGGTTCCACATCTGTGCTTTTAGTAACACTCACTCTAGTAAAATATTGGGTAAATAGAAAAATTTAGCACTTTAGTAAGAAACCTGAATTGAGAAATGAGATTTTGAGACACAAAATAGAACCTTCGACTTAAAAACTATTCCTGTTGCTGTAGAAAAAGCTGAGCTAGTAAGGAACTAACATGTAGGCTTAAACTTTTCACTAGAAAGTATTATTGGTTATTATTATTAAGAACTATATCACTGAAAAAGCAACACCTAGGGGTTTATAAAAAGGGAATATACAAAGGTAGGTACTATTTGTAAGTTTTCTTAACAAGTAAGTTCATGCAAGTTTGGTTAAAGAGCACTAGAGTGTGAACAACTTGAATCAATAATGCATCTATCTATTATTGAGCACTAAGTGCACACATCATTTTCACCTGTAATAAGAGAATTATCATGGTAAAGAACAAAGTACTTTCCAACATGCTTTATGTTTCAGGGCAAAAAGATACCCTAGAAATTCCTAAAATTTGAACTGGGGGTATTAGTGTGGTAGCTGTGGTTACACATAAGATAAATGTTAAAGTACTTTTTAGACACACATTGCATGCTATGTCTCTAATCTTATCCTCCTAAAAGCAAGGTTCTACTTTATTTTGTTTTCCACTTTATGGAAGTATGTTAGATAGTGACTGTACTTTAGTGAATCTATAAAGCTTGTCCTATTGAAAAAAAGAGGTCACTCCCCATCCTTCGATTTTTCTTCATGATTAAGGAAAAATAATGGGCTTAAGCACTAAAAAAAAAATGCATGAAGTTTAAGTACCCACTAGTTATCCACACATTCTTTACTTTTTCGAAACACAAAAAAGGAAAAATAATACAATCTCTGCCTACTAATACAAAAAAAGTAAAGTTGTTTTTTTTAAAATTAACAACTTGGTGCTTGTGCTTTTCACTTAAATACTTGTGAGTATAATAACACATGTTAGTCGTGAAATATATTATACTATTTTATCAAGCGAATTATAAAATAACTTGTTTATCTAAATTGTGTCGAAATACCATTTTAGAATTTCGAGAGATGCCAAGATTTTTTTAATGGTTAAAATCTAAACCGCAAAATATGTAATTTTTTTTTAAAAAAAATAATAACTAAGAAAGTAAATACACAGAGCAAATTGTCGCATCCAAGTCTCCAAGACTAGAAGCGCTTTTTTTCGGAAAACAGAACAAAAATTTCATAGCGACGGTCGTAGAGTTACTACCTGAAAAGATAATTGAGGCGGTCCTTTGATTTTTGGATTTGAATAAAAAACGAGAATCCAATTTAAATTTTCAATTAAACATTTAAAATTTCATTTTACCAATATGAATGACTCGCACAATAAATGATTAAAAAAAAGAAAAAGGAAAAGCACCAAGCCGCCCCATCTACGACTGCAGACTCCCACGCATTATCTCACCAAACATAGTGAATAACAAATATATTTTTATAAATTTTAATTTTTATGTATTTTTCTTACAAAAGTCGTTTTCAAATATGTTCCTATCGTTAAAATTCGTTAGAAAAATTTAGTTAATTATTGGCTAAATACTTAATCCTCATTATTTTGTGATATTTTTACTTATTTATATTATATTATTATGATTTTTTAGAGGGATATATTTGTGATGACAAAATTAAAAATATAAATAATTTTTTAAGAGTAATATATTTGTGATGGAAAAATTGACGATACAAATTATTTTTTAACGGTTCTTTAATGGTAACAAACTAAAGAGATATATTCAAAAACATCGGGACTTTTATAGGAGCAATATATGAAAGTTAAACTTTATAGGAATATATTTACCATTCACACTATGTTTGCAAGGACCGTATGAAATTAAATCTTAATTTATTAATAAATGAAATGTAATAGCACGGGATTTTAAAGCCTAATAGGCCTAAAATACCCTCCCCCAACCCCCACTCCCACAGCAAGTCGTCGTATTAATAAATAGGGACTGAGAGCGCGTAATTAATTAGGACGTGGTTCCTAAACTCAAAACAACTCCCCCCAAAATCCGACCAAGAGAATGTGAGAGAGAGAGAGAGAGAGAGAGAGAATGTGAGGAAAAAGAATAGAAATTAAAAAAAAAAAGAAAAAGAAAAAGAAAAAGAAAAAGAAAGAGGAGGGAAGGGAAGGGAAGGGAATCAGGGATCGAGAGAATGTACGGCGGGGGTCTGAGCAACGCGACGATCGGGTACGTGAACGCGGCGACGCTGCTGGGGTCGGTCCCGCTGATCGGGTGGGGCCTGTGGCTGGCGCGCGGCTCCTCCTCCGCGGCGGGTCCGGCACCGAGTGCGAGCGCTTCCTCACGGTGCCGCTCATCGTCCTCGGCGCCTTCCTCATGCTCGTCTCCCTCGCCGGCCTCGTCGGCGCCTGCTCCGCCTCCACCGCCGCCCTCCGCCTCTACCTCGCGGCCCTCCTCCTCCTCCTCGCCGCCCTCCTCGCCGCCGCCGCCCTCGGCCTCGCCGTCTCCGGCCCCGGCGGCGGCTCCCCCCTCCCCGGGCGCGCCTACCGCGAGTACCGCCTCTCCGACTACTCCCCCTGGCTGCGCCGCCGCCTCGCCGACCCCTCCGTCTGGCGCGCCGCCCTCGCCTGCGCCGCCGCCCCCCGCGCCTGCGCCGAGATCGCCTCCTGGACGCCCGCCGACTACCTCCGTGGAGACCTCACCCCGGTCCAGTCGGGGTGCTGCAAGCCGCCGACGGCGTGCGCGTACAGCGGGGGGGCGGCGGTGGCGGGGCAGGAGGAGGACTGCTACCGGTGGAGCAACGCGGCGAGCGTGCTGTGCTACGGGTGCGACTCCTGCAAGGCCGGCGTGCTGGAGCAGGTCAGGAGGGGCTGGCACAAGCTCGCCCTCCTCAACGTCGTCGCCATCGTCCTCCTCGTCATCCTCTACTCCCTCGCCTGCTGCGCCCTGCGCAACGTCCGCCGGGCCAAGTACTACGCCGCCGCCCACCCCATGGCCAAAACCCTTCCTCCGCCGCCCCCGCGCTGGGACTCTTACTGGTATATAACCTATATATTTTTATTTATTTATCCCTATTATATATTCTCTCTTCCGATCGAGTTACGTGCGTACGCTGCGTTCTTTCAAAAAGGATAAAATTCAAAAACTTAATTTGTGTTATTATTATACTACTCCGTTGGATTTCCTAGCTACTAGTGTTTTATATATATATATATATATATATATATATATATATATATATATATATATATATATTCATTATGATCCAAGCACGTCTTAAACGCTCAATTACTACTACTATGCATCTTTGCAGGTCGAGATGGTGGCATGGCAGAAGAGACCAGTTTTACTAGCTGCATTTTTTTTTTTGTTTTTTTGTTTTTTTTTTGGGAGAAACTTCAAATGCTGCTTTTGCACTTTTTTATTTTATATTATTATATAATTTAAAAGATATCAATTTAGTACCCTATAGTTATATTTTTCTCTTATCGTCGGCTCTTTCATTAACATTTTGATAAATTATATATAAAAAATTTTAAATACTTCACCTACATTTATCGAATACTTATTTTAGTATTTTTTAGTTTTAACTTTGTCATTAATTTAACAAAAAAAATTAATGATAGGGAATAATAAAATAAATAAATAAAATTACGGGGTACTAAATTGATACATTTTAAATTATAGAATGTTAAAATAAAAAAGTGCGAAATCACATGATGGTATTTGAAGTTTCTCTATTTTTTTAATTGTGCATTAATATTAGCTATATATGTAAATATTTCTATTTCCTCAAAATCCATCCCCATCTTTTTATCTTTTTTTGTACATAATATAAGGTTGAGGGGAGATGAAGATGCCGGTTTAGCTTGATGGCTCGTGTAATTTCAAAGTTCAAACACGTTGGCAAATAAGTGATTTTCTTTATTTTCCTTGTCTCCTTCATTAAAATGGCAAGAAATGTTCAAAGGTTTGTTTATTTAGTCATTAAAGCATCGAGTTGTTAAGATGAATTTTTGCTGATTATGTAAAATCCATCAGAACAATTGAGTTTGATACTCGCAATTATGTGGGGTAAAAAGAAAAAGTTGAAACATTATGGATTATCCTGGAGTAAATTGCAACAGGGATCCCAACTTCTTCATGTAGCGCTTACTTTTGATCCCCATAGCTGCGTATGTATTAATAAGTTCAATGTGCTTTTATCAGATCAAAACGTCAAAAAAGATTGTAGGAGAAAACTTCATCTAATTTGGTCGGTGGATCAAAGTAAGATACAAGCTCAAAATGATTTAATCTTTAATCACTCATCGTCGCCTTCGCCTTCGTCTTCGCTGCCAGACGCAGCAGCGCCATTTTGATGACCCCGAGAGGATCCGTTGGCGGCAGCAGCCTTGCTACCACCCTTCTTCTTCTTCTGATCATCTTCCTCATCATCACTATACTCGCTCTCGTAATCATCATCATACTCTTCCTCTTCCTCTTCCTCTTCTTCCTCGTTCCCGTCCTCCGCGGCAGCCGCAGCAGCCGCCCCTTCTTCGGCAGCCGCATGGACCCCCCTCGTCCCTGCACGGCTCCGCTTTGCAACCTTGAGCTTATATCCAGTCTTCGTGTCGCACCCGATCCACGCATCACACAGACAGTATGCAGTCAAATTGTAGCTTCCCTCAGCAGGGGCCTGAAACTTACCCATCACTAGTCTACACCCACTCTTTACCTTCTCAACGGCCTCTCTAACAGCGACGCCTATTTCCTTGGCACTCGCACCCAGAGCCTCTTTTGTTTCCTGAATTGCTTTAGATGCGGCAGTAATGGCGGCGGTTTCGTCCATGAAGCTGAGCTTCTGGGAGAGCCAAACTCCATTAGATACAGGGTCGGCGAGGAGCACCCAGAAGTTCTCTTCCTTGTTAAAAGGAAAGTAAGGGGTGTGGGGGAGGGCGGCAGTGAGGCCGTTGCCGCGCTTGAGAGAGACCCATGCATACATTGTGACGACATCGCCCTCTTGTATGCCGCCTTCTTCGCCTTCGGTTTCGCATGTGACATCAAGCGTCAGTGTAGGGATCATCTCTAATACGAGCTCTACATCTTGTGCTTCTGCAGCAGAGAGACCCCCGGTCTGAGTTAGCAGCTCGGCACGCTCCTCAACTTTCATGTCCCGTAGTTCTTGCAATGTGCGGACCTTCTGTAAAAGATGGGAGAATAATTTCTCAAGTCAAGTCGAATTTGAAAAATCTTTGTGAAGTTGAGGTATGAATATTATTTTGATGAGTAATCAGTAAATAGAATGAGCTAATTCTGTACATGTGATAGTTAGTGATTGGTCCAACATTTCGAATTTCAAACATGACGCTACACCTAGGACCTAAATTCTGAAAAGTTAGACAAGCTACACCACTCATTAGCTCTCACGTGTACAAAAACTGACTCATTGACAGCATTCATATGCACAATCCATGGTGTACATGAAGCATACTACTTTTTTGATATTACTAATAGCTAGACAGCATTGAAGGTACCTTGCGGACGATTTTTTTGACAGTTGCCTCGGTGATATGAGGGAGCTGCAAAAGGGGTGCAATGCCTTCTGAATTTCCTGCAGTCGCTTTTTTTGCACTGAGAGGAACAGCCTGCGCAGCATACAGAATGCAAATATATACAATTAATATCTATATCAGTCCTGTTTATAATATCGGAGAGAGCCGAAAGAAGACTACTTTATTCTTTTGTCTTTCCATTTTAAATTCGTCTTTGGATATCACAAGTCCAAAAATCAGAATGTTTTCACTTTTTAGAAGAATACAGCATCGATATCTATGAAAGTGAACAGGGTGTGAGGAAGACAAATCATGAATGCTGATTAGCACATTGGACAAACAAGAAAAAGAAGTCTGAAAATGAAATGATTTATCAATCACATATAGGATTAAGGAGACACCACATTTCCATACCGAAGAAATTGACAAAATACGACAAGAGAGTAGGCCTACAATCAAGAAATCTGCATCTGTAAGATTTATCGAGAAAGCCACATGATAATTAGGAAGTTACAAGTCCCAAAATCAGAGAGTCAAATTTATATTTTCTTATCTGAATGTTAATGGAGAAGTAATATACGTTTGGAACTTTTCTCAATGATTAAATTAAAAGAGAAGGTACTTTTCATCATGAACGTGAAATGTAGTTAAAAGGTAGAACATCAAGCCTCTAATTTCACAAAATTATCTACAGTATGATTACGTCCAAATATATAAATTATCATATCAACAAGCTAAACTATTAAGTAAAGCACTTCATTTACAACCTAAATTGAAATAAACAAAACCTTGGCAGAAACTACAAGAGTGTAGTATATTCAAAGAGTGGAAATTTTGAAGAGGAACAGAAACAGCACCTGGATAATATTTTGTGAAAGTTCAACCACTCCAATTGCAGGCCTGAGCCATCCATGTCCATGAGGATTGCGGGGCAATAAAGCTATCTGCATGCAAATTTGCTTATGATAAAAACGCAGACAAAAAATAATAGGCATGATGAAATTCCTTTATTTTAAACGCTTTTCAACTTGCTGAGGATAAAGACAATAAATTTCACAAAAAAGTTGATTTTTTATATCAACAAAGCCTACTGCTAAAGAAGCAGGTTTGAGAGTCTAACACAATAAGCTCATGGCTAAAGATAAAAACATATGAGATTTTAAAAGGGAAAGGATGAATATAATGTTATCACCTTCATTAGCTCCTCCAGAAGACGAGGTGCGAGTTCAAGCATGTGTTTATAGTCTCGTTGTAGAGGTGGTGACAAAGTGATCGGTTCACGAGTTAAATGAGCCTGAACCAATAATTCCATCTGCAGAAGATTAAGGGTAAAAAAAAAAACATAAATATCATATTTAATTTGGATCCAATGAATCGATAACGTCAAGAACCAATACACTAATATAGTGACATGATACATTTCCTAACACTAGTACCACCTTAACAAGAGATGGATGTTGCTTCCAAAACTTTGCTTGTTCTGTCCTGATGTTCTTCAAGTCTAGATTCAACTCACTTCTAACTGCAACAAACAGCTTCTGGAGGGGTTCATCGTCACTTCGACGCACCGGCATTTCCATATACTCAGCAGCCTTTATGAAGACATCCATAACTTTGCTGTATAATAAACACACTGATGAGATAGATGAAAGAATTCTAAATATAGATAGACGATGTAAAACATAACTATTTGAGGAGATAAAAAAATATATCAAATATGTACAATTAATTCCACCACCCTATTGACTAGAGCAATGACACCAAAAAAAAACAGTTATATCTCGAACTCCAGCAATACATCGAAGAGCAATAATTTTATTTCAACAACATTACGCAAACTTTTTACTCCTTTTTTCTACCTTTTGACAATATGTTAGGGTCTTCTTTCTGACTAGCGACAATGTTATATTTAACCAAAAACCACAAACAAAGAATATAACTATTAAATAAGTTCTGGTTCAAACCTTGGTGCCAGAGAAGGTTTCATGAAGTAGTAGTATGTTGACAAAGTGTGATGCATGACGTAATTGCCTGTATATTTCGATGACCTGGATAAATATATGACTGCTATCATCAAGGGCAAGAGAATGCAAACTCCAACAATCCCCAGAAGAAGTACTCCTCCCGATGCTCCATCTATATTCAGCAAGAATTGGGGTAAAGCAATTCCCATTTTAAGCCCCTGAACCATGGTAACATTGACCTCTTAGTTTTTGGAACATTCATTAAATACATCTAACATATGGACAAATTGAAGTTAACTTATGATCTTGCTTTTACTTATATATGTGGACAGAGGGTTCTAGATTACCTGTCGCCCATCAGGATGACCGTATTTTTCGTAATTTTCGCGAGATACGGGATCGGTCAAAGCCTGATATGCCTTGGATATAAACTCTACGAAGTACTTGTGGGCCTCTGAAACAAGAAAATTATAGTGTAAGCCAAAACACAAGAAGCAGCTGATAAGCCTACGAAGCTAATTTCTTCGGAAAAATAGCTTAAGGGCATCCAACCAACTAGAACATTTGGGAGAATACAAGGAAAAACTCCTACCTGGATCAGGATTCTTATCAGGATGATACAAAATTGATAGCCTGCGGTATGACTTCTTTATGTCAGACTCTGAAGCTCCGGGCTCTAATCCAAGAATATTATATGGCTCAAATGGTTGAACCTGAGAAATGGTAAGAGTACAGCATTAAATTTAAAGTGAAAGGGAAGAAGAATATGTCAGTTATCTCTCACTTTTACAAACACATGTAACATGTTCTCATAAAGAAGTATATGACTTGTCCAAACAAACTGAACAACTAACAGCCTTGTGCAAGTCAAGCCCACAGAGAATCAGATATCGTTTACATTCTAATCCACGAACTTTCATCAATTCATATCACCATTCTCTCTTCCAGAGTTTCTGTCGTTTATCAATTCCACCAAGTGGATTTGCTCTTTATTACTCATCACATGTACTGATTTAGTGTAGCCGAATCATCTGGCATTCTTAGACAATTTGCACATGCATAAGTATAGACTTCAGTGAGCTTTTCTTTCCGAGGGTAAAGAGTGCAGAAATGCAACAACTCTACTTGTCCAAAATCATTGGCGGAAAAATGATAGTTCAAACATCTTGCAACTAAAATATCCGACAATATGGAAGTCCAATTCGTTGATAATTCAGATACATCAATGTGCTTAGGTATGTATATAACTACAAAAAAAAAAATGAAGATAGAGATACTAATTCAACAAAGGACATTTCAAAACAAAGATAAGTCAGGTAGCATTGGCTAAGAAACATATCTAGACGTACCTCGCGGCTTATATGTTTGATGTAGTAAACCAGGATCACCATAATAACCCAAAGTAGCAGAATTGTCAGATTGGTATATGTCGAGAAATTTGAGATCTGCGCATAAGTCAGGTGGCTTAAATATTCTGAGAAAAACATGCCTCAAACTGTAGGAAAAAATGGGTAAGATTATTCATCAGAATTACCCGCTTGTAAATGGATTTTCGGTACTTCCCTGAACGTGAGCATTCAGAACAACGGCAATGAATAGTCTTCTTCTTTTGAGTTGCGGCACGGTATAACCTTACTAGTGTATAAGGCACCAAAGGTAGCGCAATCATGGTTAGGATGAAAATGA
Source organism: Ananas comosus (assembly GCF_001540865.1). Classification (NCBI taxonomy): domain Eukaryota; kingdom Viridiplantae; phylum Streptophyta; class Magnoliopsida; order Poales; family Bromeliaceae; genus Ananas; species Ananas comosus. The sequence goes on along the minus strand of NC_033624.1, from coordinate 14,216,216 downwards.
GGAAAAGAGAGCTGTTTTCCTCTGAAGCAGCCATAGATGCTAACTCCTGATGCCGATACTACAATACCTTCCAATCTGCAAAAGCATCTTGTTACCAGTGATAACAGATACTAAACAAGCATGCCTTTACATTTATTCAGTTTCAGAGTTTAGCAATAAACTAAAACACAGCTGCTTTTGTGCATGAAGTCAAAGAACGCATAGTTAATCACTTCAGACGACAAAGTAGAAACACCAATAACGAAAGATATAATTGCATTAAGATCCATTTCTCCCACATAAAAAAGTAATCTCGATTCCAACCGAAATAATCAGATCTAACGAGATCGAAAGCAATAAGAGGATCCCCATCACAAAAATCAACAGAAACGGGAAGGAGCTGAGATCCGAGAACAAAATCGGAAGAGGGAATCGAGCAAAACCAAATCGAATCGAGATGGAAACTAGGGTTCGGAGAATTACCCTAGGAACACTTGGATCGATGACCACCACGAGAGCACTCTCACCCTCCCACCGATCTCCTCCGCTCGATCTACGCGAGAAGGGATTCGCAGGGTGGACAAGGGCACGGGCGAGGAGAGGGAGGCGGCGGCGGCGGCGGCGGCGGAGGAGCGAATGGATCGGAGATCGAAACTGGGGATGGATTTAGGGGTTTGAGGGAGAGACCCGACTCCAACTCGGATCGGGGGATAGGAAGGGCGAGAGAGACGACTCGCAACTCGGATCGGTTATCGTGGACGAGCAAAAGTTACATAAATTTTTAAAATTTAATTATTTTATGTTTTTTTGTATTTAAATATTTAGGTATTAGAAATTCAACGATTGCTCAAATAGCTGACATATTATATTACAAATAATTAGTTTTGAATGAATGCTTATTTATCACGAGTGTAATAATATTGGTTTTGAGACTTTTTATTCCGAAGTAATAAATTTCAAGAGTTCAATTCTTATATAACAATAGAAAAATTGCTAACCCAACAAACCATCAAACTTCTCTAATGTATTTTTCAAAAAAAATTTACAAACAAAAATTTCATTTTACATAATATGAGGAGATCACGCTCACTCCGAATTAGAAACTGCATTTTTAAAGAAACTGAAAATAATCATAAACATTCTACATTAATTAGATGTTTATGGAAAAACTGTTAAGGAAAAAGAAGAATCGTTATTAAGTAGGAGTTTGCTGAAAAATCACACGACAACACGATATTTGAGAGTGAGAGAAACACTCTAGATTGACGAGTGATCAAGCATTAGAAATCGAGAATAGTAAATTTTTTGGAATAAAATTTTGCAAGAAGGCCCACACAAAAGAAGAGAATTACTATCGTTGATTAGTTTATTAGCACCATCGTAAAGCAACAAGGACATGGATGGACCCCATCTTATCGGATGATTCCTACTTATGGAATTTGAATTTTGCAATTGGTATATGTAAGTTCACATTTGTAACAAATTATTATGAGTTCTCATGCTTAGTAATGCAGTATATTTATATATCATTTGGTTTTGGTGTAAGCGGAAACTGCTTATTGTAAAGATAAGCATAAGTTCTGAAACAAGTTGAAACTATTATAATTTTATGTTTGAATGAGTTTTAAGTTTGTATCAGGTATAAAAAAAATAGCATTTGGATATATAAGATGGAATAAAAAAAATATAGAAGGTAGTTAATACTCAAAATGACGATATTATTGCTCTAGCTTATAACTCAAAACAGAGGTGGCACAAATAGAAACTTCTAGTGTGGAGGCTACAGGAAGATGATGAGGCGATAGCGCAAGTCACCCCCCGGCAAATACACACAAACCTAAACACTGCACGACAAGCAATCAAGTAGGATCTGGGAGATCCGGACCCTACGGTTTAGGCCAAAGGAGATAGAGGAAGAAAATCGGCGCCATACTAGCAAAAAAGGCAAGCGTAGGAAGACGAGGAGGCGAGAGTGCATAAAAAAAACCCGTAGAAACAACCAAACTTTCGCAAATGGAGGCAGATTCACAAGATCCGCACACTAGGATTTGACCGAAGGGAGGAAGAGGTTGATGATTGCAACCCTATGGCAACCCAAAAGGCGGCAAGAAGATGAAAGAAAACAGGGGAGAGAAAGAGAAGTACTTCAAAAAAATGGAAGGGCAAGCAGGCGAGGGCGCATGGAATAAAGGGGGTGGAAAAATCTTATTCCACCCAGGCGTGGGAACAATAGTTCCCACCTTTTTATATTTGTGTTTGGGGAACGAGGGAGGGATAATCTCTTATTCCCCTTTTGATCCCAGCTAAACAAGGCCTTATTTAATTTTCGGTGATGTTATCTGCACTGAATTCAAGTTGTGACTTTGAATTCAAATGGTCCTTGCATCAAGGGTCTCACCCATTATATAATTAGGGCGTGTTTGGTTCGCTTCTTTTTCATCATGGAATCGGAATCGGAATGGATAAATCCGTTTGTGGGTGTTTGGTACGCGGGAGTTCCATTCCGATTCCGATTCCCGAGTGGAATGGGAATCCCCTAATCACCTCTTTTTTCAATCCAGCCTAGGAGGCCGGATTGAAAGTTGAATCCGGACGGAATGAATATTTATTCGGATTAAATTTATTTTTTTCAACTTTTTTAATTAAAATATAAGTTAAAATTTTAAAATTAAATATATAATTTTAAATTTTAATTTAAACTTAAATTTAAAATTAAAATTTAATCAAGTATTTCGAATCTAACTTATGAATTTGAATTTAAATTAAATTTTAATTTATATAAAATGTTATTCAAATTTTATTTCAAACTTAAATTAAATTTATGTATTCAAATTAAAATTTAAATTGTAATTTTAAATTTGAATTTGAATAAATCAAAATTTAGTTTCATATTTTAAATTATCCACTCAACTTCAAAGTTTAATTTTTTTTAAAAAATAGATTTAAAATTTTGACATTATTTCAAAATTTTGATGTAAATTTTTAATATTTAATTTTTAATTTGAATTTAAATTAATATATTATAAAGATAATATTAGTATATTAATTTGATTACATTTTTTATATCCACCTGAACCAAACACCGACAATGGGAATGATTTATTCCGATTCCGATTCAGGTGATGAACCAAACAGAATTAGGTAATGAGTCATTCCGATTCCGATTCCAGCTTATTTTGATTTCGATTCCGATTTCGATTCCGACTTCAAACCAAACGCGCCCTTAGTGGCATAATATTACGATAAAATTATACATAATTAGCATGAACTATATATCAATTTGAATGAGCTATCAAACATTTCAAAATTTTAATTTAATTGCCCAATATTTTTATTTTTTTTAATTTGAGTTAGTTAACAGTATTTAATTTTGAAATTTAAGCTAATTAATTATCTTAATAAATTTTTACCCTTACAAAAATTATATAAATTATACAAACTAAATCAATAAATATAAGTAATGTATTTAAATTTTGAAGCCAAATTGTAATTGGCTAATTTAAATCAAACAAACTTAAAGATTGGACAGTAACATTAACATTTTAAAACATTGAGCAATCCATTTAAAGTATTTCATAGTTTATAAAATTTTGCTATATTTTTACTTATTATTACACATACATAAAACTTTTGAAAATTGATGAGTACTTTTTTAAAATCTATTTTCCATCGCATAAAACTCTTTTTTTTTTTTTAAGAGATAAATAGCATGCTATTTGTTTCGTTTATTTTATTTAAAAATAAATTTAACTAAAAAATATGAATTAATTAAAATTTAAATTTGAAATTTCAGATATTAATCATCACGCCCTTTGTCACTTGCTCCAGAGAACAGGGAGAGTCGATGTCGCATAAAACTCTTGGACCCAGCAAATGCACCCAAACTGTGTCGTCAACGTAACTCCATCAACCAACAGCGTAACGCAAACAAGCTAACCCCGGTTCAGAGGCTGACGCGTGGACCGCACTAAATATAAAATTGTACACGTACGGACTCCCGCACGATAAAAACGTTTAAAGCGGTATACTACCACGCACACCAACTTGCACCCACTTCGATACCAGTCCTCATATAAATCCTGCGGGGCCCAAAAAAATCAGAACTTCTACTAGCACCGGGTGTATCTGTTCTCCTCGTACACCGTACTCCCAAAACTACGTAGTCGGTGACTCAAAAATGACAATAAAAATATATCTCTTTATCTATTTTATGACATTTAAAAGTTACGAATATTAAAAGATTATATACTTTGGATACGTTGGATTATTATAAAATTGGACAGAATTTTTTTCTAGGTCCTTCTATTTGAAATTATTTATTTTTTAAATAACAATAATTTTAAATAATTTGTTATAAGATAAATTTTAATTTTAAAATATAGATTGTATGATAGTATCGTGTGTGCCACTATCATTTCTTGTGGCCTACTCTACATTCTTGTATTTTTATACCTACACCTGTTGTTCCACATCACCAGTGCACCTCAGTGTAATCAATCTCCCTCCATTTCATTTAATTCATTGATACTCTTCCTTTTTTAACGTTAGATGAAGATAGTCCATAGATGACGTGGTGAACAGGGTTCAGACGATAATTGTTACTTCATTTCAGTCTCCATGGGAGACGGGACTGTGAACGTTCCACTCCCCCGCGGTCCACGGGAACAAAGCCACCGTCCTTCGCCACGTGGCGCTCTGTTAACTCCCCCTCCACGAAAAAGGCCAAAAAAAACCTGGTAAACCCGGTTCGTCTCTTCTATATATTCACGCGAGGTGAAGGTGCCCACGCGCGGAAGAGAGAGAGAGAGAGAGCGGTAGGGGTTTCGTGAACGCGAGAAGGTACGACTCGCTAGGGCGAAGGAACGACCCCGGATTCGAAAACTTCGATCTCCAATTTCTTTCTTCGATCCTCAATTTCTCTCCTCCTGAAGGTACCGGATTCGTCTTTCTCGATCTTGGTAGGGATTTATATCTGATTTTGATGTTGTTCGTTAAGATTATTTGTGTCGAGTAATTGTTGATTATATCTGTTAGTTACTCCTTTTTTTCTGTAATTTCTTGGTTGCATTTATGATGCTAAGATCTCTTACTTCTATTAACTTTGGTGTTGGATCGGCCAGTGTAATCCCCAATATCTTCACAACAAAAAAGAAGCAAGGAAAGGAGATTGGATTTTGTTGTTAATATTGGTTAATTTCGGTATCTTTGTGATGATTTAATTTATATTTGGATTTCAAATTCATTGATTGTTGGTTTTGTGCCATCAAAACCGTGTTAACTGCAGGTCATTGAATTATTTATTGGTGGTTTTGCTCTAGGCTTCGGTTGGTATCGTTGCTGTTTTCTTTTTTTATTTTTCTAACACCAATTCTATATGTTTGGATGATTTGGTGGATGGACTTCTCAATTCTTCTCATCGGAAGTTAGGGCATAATTCACGGCCCTGGATCAATGCAAATGGGTGTAAAGAATGTCACCATCTTCGCAAAAACAAAGCAGTTATTACTAAATTCTTATTTTTTTTATTGATCAATGAACCTGGGAGATGTATAGATTGCATCTTATCAGCAATCCGCCAACTACTGCTCTCTGAGGGTCAATTGTTATCTAGCATTCCTTTAACTTTCCCAGTAAGGACCAAGGAAGTTGTTGAGCAAAATGCTATTAAGAATAGGTCGGTAAGAATTCATTTACTTTAATTCATTGTGGGAGATGCGTCTTAAAACCCATCTATAATGTTGTTAATAATTTCTTAACCATCTATGTGGTAAAAGGAGTAAGAGAGCAGATCAACAGGAGTGACAAACAAGAGGAAGTAAGAGAGAGAGAGATGGATAGAAGAAAACAGAAAGGAAGTAGAGGGGATAAGTGGGAGAGAGGTGGGTAGAAAAAGGCTGAGAGAGCTTTTCTGACACCCTGCATTAAGGAGGAGGGAGAGGACTGGGGTTTAATTGGAAGGAAAGAAAAGGGATCATGATATTTCTATCAGAAGATTATGCACTGCTTTGCTATATGGGTGAACATCAAATACAAGGAGGTCATACTCACATCTAGGAGGCATGCAGAAGGGATTTTTCAATCGTAAGATGGTGCAGAGAGGAACTTTATTTAAATGAAGGTACTATAGATACAGAACATATGACTGAATGTATTGAAGAGAATTTTGCGATAGATACATTGTTATATTACTTAACGTATATCAATAATTATTATCCATTTTTGTTGCTTGTCTTTTTGCATGCCACCACATCGAAAGTTGATTTATTATAAACATTAACATATAAATTGTTTAGATGTTGGATAAACTTTCTTTTAAGTCTTCCAGTAAATAACCCTCTAAATCGATATTCCAATATATGCATTGTATGGTCTTCATTTTGGAAATATTCCATCTTTGTTGCCTGTCATCCTTGAAACTGTTCAGCCTCTGAACAATTTCAAGCTATTTTTATATACCTTAATGAGAGCCAGAACTGTTTAAGCTTCAGATGTTAGCCTTTTCATGAGTATAAACCTCAGTAGTTTGGTTGATTTATGTTATATTGTCATCAATTTATTGGCATCCAGTTACTAGTATGTTGCGGAAATGAAAATCTGATTGTCTGAGCACATTTTTCTTTGTACTAAACTGCGTGATCAATCAATGATTCCTTTAGATCTGATATCTTTTTCTCTCCCTTCCTACTCCGTTCCACCCGTGCTCTTTCATACGAATCCCTTATTCATATGAATAGTTTTAACGAGTATGGATTTTTGGGTAAGTATATTCTACAATTCAATGTGCTGTTCTGTAGATTTAAGAATTATAAGGGGCATGTTTCTATGTTAGCGAAGCTGTCTAATTACATCTACCTGAGTAAACTAATTTTTTCACTCCCCAAGTTGTCTAATAGCACCACTTATGCCATTTTCTTGATTCCTGTGTCATTTTGTGGTTTGGACCTCTATTGCATTGTCAAAAAAGTTGGTGAATTAGCTCGATGAAATTAGCAGTTTATGATCTGTAGGATAAGCTTATCTCTCGTCATCTTCTTAATTTTTCTACTGAGCTTTTAATCGCATTGCAGGTACTAATTGACTTCCTTGTCCTGAGAGATTGTTTTAGATATCTTCAGGATCAAATTGCGTAAGATTGAATGGTTGGGCTTTTGAGACACTACAATGTCAGCCTCTTTCGTGGGGTATAAGCTAAGCATGTTTGAGTTGGATCATAGCTATGCCGCAGTACCAATAGGCTCCACTAGAGAGGGGAAGCCAGTTCGGGCTTTTCAATTTCATGTCCTCGGTGAGGCATAAATTCAAAAAATCTGACGCTGTAGGGCCTTTGGAGAAATTATAGCAAATTTGTACATCTACATGAATGTTCCAGGCTTTATCTGGCTTATTTCACAGCGATGCAGCAAATTGAGATGATATCGGTTTTCTATGTAGTAGCAGCTGCTTTTGCTATAATGAGGGCAGGATGCCTATGTTTTTGCCAGAAAGAATTCGATTATCCTCTGCGAAACAGAAATCGACAACTATAACTCGCATTCACCTTTCAATTCATACTTCTACACTTTCATACGTAAGCTGGCAGGTGGTTCATGTTATAAAGAGAAAATAGATGTGTATGCCTTTGGACGGCAAAACGATTGTTCCTTAAATTCCGAGCAATTAGCATTTGAATTTAGTTATGATATTGTAATTGCGAACTATGAAAGATCTGATCTATTTTGTGCTGATTTTAGCTCCCAATCTTGGTTGTGATCTCTGGGTAACAACTCAGAATATATGTTGGTTGCAGTGTTATCTGCTTAAAGAAAATTCAACTGCTTCAAATATTTTCCCTTTTGATCATCTGAAAAGAGAAATCTAATTGTGGAATTTGCATAGTTCTCTTTGATCTGCAATAAGTCTATCCATATTGATAATCTGAGATTGATAGTGGAGATATAAACATTGTGGTGAATGACATCAATTTTTTAACTGTAGGATTAGTCGGAGGGGTGATATTTGGGATGTAAGGACTATGAGTGATTACGCAGCCTTTCTACTGCCTTGTAGGTTCTAACTGGAAATCTTTTTATGATGTTAGCAGGTTGGATTTATTTGTTATTTATTGTTGGGAGTTTGTCTAGATGTACTGAAGGTTGTCTGCTGCTATCTCTGTTACCTTTCATAACTTGATCACTTACCGGGCAATAAAATTGTTAAGAGCTAGTCACTGGAAATCAAAACTTTGTAGCAGTGTGTGAGCTTATAGTTTTCTAAACTGGAATAGAAGGGACAAGGGACAACATAATTCATGAAGCTTCTGATGCCACTACGGTGCATCTATTACTTGCGATAACTACATGCCGTATGGTGGTGACAACCTGTTTCATCAGTCTAGAAATATTTGCTGTCTCTTGCCATGCTCTGCTCCTTATAGCATCACAACATTTCTAAAGAGTTGTACTATAACACACTTCCATTTATCTCTTTTGAACTTTTTCTTTTTAATATTTACTCTCAAGCTTAAGCTTTTGTCTCCAGTGGGTAAAGAATGTTGAGATAATGTTATAGAGGCTGTTGATTTTACCCTTATATATTCGAAAGAATAATAATATGTAGAAATGCATACTGCCAAGTTTACTTGGTGACAAGGATTTAAGTGCCTATCGGCACCGCCCGTGCCCACTGTGCTGACAAAATATTGGCACGATATAACCTCCATGCTGATGGCACAATTGAAGCCCTTTTTTCCTTTGAAATTTGCAAGTATTTACATCAATGAAGTGCAAAAGATTTGATAAAGATATGTACAATAAGCAATTTGAATATATTAGTGCCAAAGAAAATATATAATTAATGCCATAGTATGTCGGCACACAAGTTACTTTTGTGGACGATTTGGCATGACAGCATACCGTGTCGGCAAGTGCTCCGCATGACTGCGTGCCACGTCGCTTAAATCCTTGCTTGTTGATTAAATTACTGTTATTTTATGTTACAATCATCTAGATATTTTAAATTATGATTCTGCTTTGTACTCGTTAAGGCAGATTGTTTGGGCACGAAAAAGATTTATGAGGAATCGCAAATAAACTTTTATATTTATTTCAAACTATGTTGGTAGTATTATCATCCTGTCAATTGTGTGACTCCAGTTAACTGAGTCAACATGTTACTACCTTTATGTGAGGTCAACATGTTTTTTTTGTTCTTATTTGAATGCCGTGCAGCAGGGTACAAGATGCACTTATATTTACAGTTAGTAGAGGCTTGCTGCTTTGTGCCCTTAATTTATGCAGTGCTAAACACATTTTTTTTACAGCTCTGAAATAAAACTTTTTAGAACCTGCTTCATCAGGTACCTTAGTGTGATGACTTTTAATCAAGGTCCTCAACTTGGACGTTATTGCTTCTTAGATCAGTGACATGAAGACATGGAAATGATAATTTGTTCTTTTATCTAATTGATTGGTGTTCTGGGCATTCTTTATAAAAATAAGCATGTTGTGGTACTGTATGCTTATTGGACAGGCTATCTTTTGCACAAAGAGATCCATCATGATAAGATTGTTGCTTCTCTTTGATCCTTTATTGATGATTTATGTTACAAATGCTTCGTATTTTTTTTTTTCTATATAAAAATACACGTAGCTGATTCTTATCCATCGAATTCATCTTTTTATGTTTCTACTAGAAAGTAAGATGGATTTTTGGTTTTTTGAAGATGAATTAAGTTACAATTGGATGGATGGTCTTGATGTTGATTAATAATTAATAGAAGCTGACATGTTCCTCAATTGTATGGCTAAATATCTGTAGATCCATTATGTTATTTAATTATCTAAAGAAATAAATGAAAAATGATTAAGATACAAGCATTCTTACATTTAAGAAAACTGCAATTTTTCATTGCATGCCTTTGTCATGAAGAGAGGACTTGGCATTCAGTTTGTGGCAAAAGAAATTGAAGGAGAACAATGGAATAGCCATAAACCCTTCTCTTGCCTTAAACAATGATCTTTACTCAGTTGTGTGCCACTTGCAAGGTTTAAACCTATGGATTGCAGAATACACTTCATATGGTCGACATTCAAGATAAAATCTTTCACTCATATCTCACTTATCTTATCTCTTATTGTTATTACTATAATTTTAACATTACTCCTTAATGAACGTAAAGCTTACCAGGATGATCTTGCTATTTTGGTATCTGCTGTTTTTGATAATCTTCTTCAGCTTCCGGCAAACAGCATAGAACAAAATGCCTATTAATTCTTGCGAGTACAGTGGATGTTGCCCGTGCACCACAGGAAAATTATGTGTCCATAAAGAGAAACCTCCTGTGCAGTTTTTCAGCTGTCTTATACTCTGCACTTCCATTCAAATGGTCTCATTATAACAGCCTAACAAAGTGACTTACATGCTACTAGTGTCCCTATCTGCTGTAAGGTGGTCATTGTTCCCTCTTAAATCGAGTCATCTTTTTGGCAGCTAATTCATATAATGATTTTTTTTTCTTCCTAAAACCGAGTAGTCTCCTCGATTGGACATAATGACTGATTATTTTCTAGCCTCTTACTTATTTGCAGTTGAAGAATTTCCTTTTGCTTCTTGGTTCCATCAAAGAAGTATGTGATCTATGATCTCTTACTAGGCATTGTCATCACAGATTTTAGTTATGTGGGGGCCAACAGTAATCAGTTCTGTGTTCACAATACTGCTGATAGTGTTATCAATGTTCCTTTTCCCATAAAAACATATAGATTTGAACAAAGTTAGCTCTGGAATGTGAACTCCAGAAATAGTTTCTCCAAAATTATATTAGTAATATGGATTTACCGAATTATCTCGTGATAAGTGGACATCACCTCAGAGAATGCTAGACAAAGTTTAAAGTCCGTATAGTCAAGTAATTTGTATATTTTTGGATCTAATGAAAAGTTGGCTTCTGCAGTATCTCTCTCTAGGAGCAGTGGTGGTATTGAGGCTGTTGTCAAACAGAAAAGAATCTTGCATAAGATTTCCCTTTGCTGCTGGAACCCTTCGTTGACTAAGGTGAATTCTTGTAAGTCTTACTCTTAAATTGTTACTCCTGTGTTCTGATGTGTTGAAAAATGATGTTGCTGCTTGAATCTTGGAGAGATTCATTGCAAAACGGGCAACTGTGTAGTCACTCAAAGAAACTAATTAGATGCTTTACCTTTAGTGCATTATAAAAAAGATCAATCTTTAGCTATTATAATTTATAGCTTTTTAAATTGGAATTCTTTTGAGAATACATGAAACCTTTTTTGAGCTTATGTCAATTTTGGGGAAAGTGAGGGGCTTGAATTCAAAACAAGCATATTAAGAGAAATATATTCATCATATCATAGCATAGTGCAAATGAGGTGAAATCATTACAAATGACGGGAACCTGTTTGTCATATAATATCTTGAACAAGGAATCTTAGATCCTGGTTGAAGATCCAGAAAATGGATTGAAGGATGATGGGCTTGCATTAAGATAAGGAGGAATCAACAAAGACACGAGACTTAAAGGATTGAATTGTTGGTAAGTTAGGATACATCTTGGAAAACTGAAGTTGATTAATAACTCTTAAACTCTGTGTGTGTGTGTGTGTGTGTCTGTGTGTGTTTTCCTTAAAGAAAGGTAGCGAGCAGTTCATTTTTTTAGAAATAAAATCAGCTAGAAATGTGAAGCAACTAAGCTTTAAACTTAGGACCTTGAGTATCTACCAATAAGTCCTTAGCTAACTGTGCTAGGTACAGTGTGCAGCGGATCATACCAGGTGTTCACAGAGATGTTGTATACATATCAGGTAGGTTGCTGCCTGTTTAGTAGTCTTTACAAGTAATGCATCATGAAAGTTTGGAATTCTACATTGACCAATGGGGCTTGTACAAGTCGGCATGTGGCAATCATACAACGAGAGAATTATCACAACCCAACAAAATGTTGCCACATAATTCCAGACTCATTAGTATCTATTCTTCCAGACATAACAGATATGCTCTTGATCTACCTTTTCCAATCTGACACAACATATCTGATTAGGCTATAATGGCTCTACACCCAGTGGTATAAGGTATAAATTTTAGAACTTTCCCCACATTGTGGATGTGCATCATGTGGTTAATACCCATCTATTTCACTAGGTAATGTTCTGGAGTCTTCTTTGCAGTGTACCAAGCAAGCAACTAATTTTTTCCCCATTTTTCATTTTTCTTCTCATATGATAGAAGGTGTTAGAGCTATATTTAGTTTTTGGGACAAGTATTTTATATGTCACATTTTCTTGTGAAGGCTATATTTGCACTATGGAGTTTTGAGACTACTACCAATTTTTTTTTGACAAGTATCTTGTTTGACGCATTTTCGTGTGAAGGCTATGTTTGCACTATGGAATTTTGAGATTCCACTGCCAGTTATCTGCTTCTAGGACGTCGAATTAATTTACACTCTCTTAGGCATGTCCATGTCCTACTTTCATTGTTAATGAGAACGAAGCAACCTATTTCTACTTTTAATTGGAAATGTATTGCCCTACTTTATGCAGGCCATTGGTTTAATGGTATTTTAGTTATGATGCTGCCTTATAGTCTCGATTTGAAGGTATTAGGAAGTTAACTTTCCTTTTTTCTTTTCTGAATTGTGGAATTGACTTTTGTGGACTTTCAAGACTTCTAATTACAAAAGCAAAGGGTTCTTCCTTTACATTCAACTCCTTGTTTGATACATGTCCATACTCCATAATAATTATAAATGTCATTCAGCCACATTTTTCATTTTTCAGAAATTATTGGTGGAGATGCTTTATAATCTGGTGAATTTTTTGCTATTACAATAACATTTCAGATTCCTTTTTGTAACAAAAACTGCATCTTACTGTGCTGTTCCTATTTACTTCCTTCAGAAGATGTTTAAGTGATTTAGACTGCCGTTTTGTGCAGATAGCCTATTTGTGCAGATTGCCTCTAGAAAGTTTTTAATTACAGAAGACAGAAAAAAAAGCTTGTCTGTGATGTTTTCAGAAAGTAATTTTGTTTTTGCACAATTTTTACTTGGACTCAAACAAAAATCATTTTGTGTTAGTAAATTATCCTAGCTTTAACACTGACAGTATACATTAAGTAATGATGATAAAGAAGAACTATGTAATATTTAATCTTTAAAAGTAAATACAGGTAATTTTCTAAAGTCTTTTGTCTTTGTTAAAAAAATCATCATGTATCGAATAAAACTGGTGCATTTTTTATACTTACGTTGTATTATTTTTAATGCATTATTTCAATGATTTTCCTGCACGGAAGTGTGTGTGTTAACAATAAAAGTTGAACATTATTAACACCACGGTAGTTTTGGAAGAACGGCTTTTAAGCTTCTAAGTACTCTATTTGACACCTCTATCGGCAAGAACCTGGCCTTGCCGCTGCCATTAGGGGCTTGATATTTACCTTGCTAATGTGAACATGGGCCTCGGCTGAAAGAGAGGAAAAAAGAAAAGGAAAGAATCGAAAAAGTATGTTGGGTTGGCTTGGCAAAATGGTAAGAGTAATCCATATGTAGATAGAAAACTGCAACTAGAGGCTTTGTTGTTGTTACTATTGTTGGCGAACTATTTGGTTTGTTGGTTGTAAAGGGAGAAAAAAGAACAAGATATCTCATGATCATGGTTCTGTTTGCTGTACTAGACATACCGAACTTTGTTCAGGGATGACTCTTTTGAGTTGACTGTATAATGTTTCCCATTCTCGTACCTTTTTTAGTTATACTCATATACACCCTTTGCTTGTATTTTGTTATTTCTAATTCTTGCTTCCTTTCATCATTTTGCAGTTTCCATCATATTCAGGAAAACGTGCGGCCTCAACTATGGCTAGACACCCACATCATACACCCTCACAGCCAGAAATGCAGAATGAATTCCAAAACCATCCCTACCCTGAAATGCAGAATGAATTCCAAAACCATCCATACCCTGATCATCGCTTTGTCCGTGGTAACTTTCCACATCTAGGCTTTCATATGTTTCCAATTTGCTATGCCTAATTCAAATAATTTATAGTTTACATTTTGTTGAATTTGATTATCAGGGCAATTGATGCCGCCTCCCAACCTTGCTGCTATACATGGAGACAATTCTCAAGCTTACTTCAATACACCAATTAGATCAAACTATCATCCATCATGTAGTAACAATTCTAATCATCCCAACTACTATCCTGCACATTTCGGAGCATCGCATGGTACCCACCTTCACTATCCACCTCGTACCGAACTTCTAGCAAATCATGCTCAACCTGGGCCTTCTTGCCATCGTCCGCATGCAGTTGCTCCTCAGATGAACAATAGAAGTTCGGCACTGAAAAGAAAAACTCCGGATAGGAATACAGCAGATGCTTATGGGAATTATTCTGGAAGTTCCTCTGACTTCCGCTATTCCTGTGGTAATTTACAACCCAAGCCTACTCCAGCTTATGAACAGGCTGTGCCTTCAAATCCCACAAGCATAACAGAAGGGTTTCAGAGGAATGTTCGAAGCCGAGATAGCCATTCCAATTCCCGTCCTTCAGAATTCAATCGGATTGGGTTCAATCCATCAAACATGCCTCAGCCTACCTCTTCACAGGCAAATACTTCTGGTCAGAGAATACCAGAGCAATGGAGTCATGCTCCTGTACCTCCCCATGGAAGAAGTTTACCTTCAGGTTAGTCTGATTTGCCTTTATTGAATGAGAATACAGACATGGACACAGAGTCTTAAACCCTTTTAACATTTAATATATATATATATATATATATATATAGAGAGAGAGAGAGAGAGAGAGAGAGTAGGGCTACTGTGCTATTAGGAGCACAACAGCTCTTGTGCTCCTTAGTTCTTAACCGCCCATCAAATTTGATAGGTGGTTAGGGTGAATGGGAGAAGAGAAATTGGAGAGAAATTCAAAGAGAAGAGAAATTGAGAAACCCAATTTCTCTCTAATTACTCTTCTCCCTTTCACCCTAACCATCCATCAAATTTGATGGGCGGTTAAGAACTATTAGAAGCACAAGGGCTGCTGTGTCTCGCTAATAGCACAGTTACGCCATCATATATATATATATTATATATATAGAGCTAGGCTACGTTACATATCGGTTTTAGCACGCGACGGGCCTCCGTGCCCTACCAAAGTTAGTTTTCAATATTGCGGCTTCAATATAGTAAGTAGTAGTATATATATATATATATATATATATATATATATGTAACCTTGTGCATATGAAGATGCCCCTTTTTGAAAACTTTTTCTAATACAAGATTGTGATGATGCTACCTCCCTGACTTGATGTAAGAATATTTTTATAGAAAAGCTGCACTTATGAAGGCGTACAAATTTTGACTTTATGAGGGTAGATATATGAGTATTTTGCAGGTTATATGTGTATAAGTTCTCTGTCTGTTAGATGCAGTTTTATAGGTGTTTTGGCTAAGTTAATCATGACTCAAACAATTGCCTGTGCAGGGACTGTCACAAGCAGCTCTGCTGCAACAATCAGAGACAGGGAATATTATCCCACCCAGAATAGAAATCCAATTATTCCAGTGCCCACTAGTCCCAGTCCTTACATGCAAGGACCAGGATCAGCCCGTGGTGTCTATTGTAATAGACCGGCTCCTCATCTAGCTGCGACGAGCCACCCATCTATGAGATCCTTACCCATTTATTTAGGAAATCAAGCTATCGTACCTTCTAGACAACATTCGAGGCCACTGGCTACAACAGGACGTAATGAAGATCAAAGGGAGAGAAGATTTGGGAACCCTTATGAGGTAGTTTTCCTTTCTTCCCCTTCCCTTTTTGTTAGATTGAAGGTAAAAGTGTTCAGAGACTCCTTCAACTATAAGCTATTTTGAAATAGACCGCTTGGTATGCCCTCAACTTGTGCTCTTTTGATTGTGAATTTTAAAAATTGAAGTTCAAGGAATCCATTATAAAATGACCTATAGTTGAGGGATTCCACACATTTTTACCTTGATTGATTTGTTCCCTTTGATTTGTTGCTTTGCTATGTGACAATAGTAGTGATGTGCTGCTATTCAACAGATGTTGCAGCATTTTGTGATTGTCAACGATTTTGATCCGTATTGGGACATGAGGCTTGACATAGACGACATGAGCTATGAGGTAACAAGTTTTTTTTTTTTTTTTTTCCTTCCACATTTATGTCAAATTTCGGTTCGTTTGATTGGTTTTTGTGATTTTATTTTAGTGCTTGTTTGAATTGTTCCTACAGGAACTACTTGCTTTGGAAGAAAGGATTGGGAATGTCAGCATGGGACTCTGTGATGAAGCAATTTCAAGATGTTTGGTGGAAACTGCTTGCTCTTCTTCAAATCAGAGAAAAGATGGTCAAGAGGGAGGAATCTGTGTAATATGCCAGGTATTATTTCTTGAATCACTGGCTTAGTATTTAGATGCCTAAACTTTAAGGCCCTTGATAATAGTTTCAGGCGCCTAACGCCTTTAGCAGCAATGTTGCCCTTTCTATGCAGAGTCTCTAATTTTAATACCTCCGTTGTGCAGTAATAAGAGTGTGAAATGCACCAGTCCCCTAACTTTTGGCAAATTTCAATTTGCTCCCTATTCTTTCAATCTATTAGATTAGTTAGTCCTCCAATATCTCTGTAGCTTGTTAGCATAAACCCATAGCTACCCTTCAGGGAAGATAATACAAGATGCTAGGTCAGATTACTCTCTTTTAAGCGTAAAATTATAGTTACAAATTGCAATTTGTTAAAATCTCAGGGATTACCTGTAGTTCTTTATTTCCCTACTAGTAAATGGTTATCTGCGAGCTCTTCTATATCTCGCTAACACACTTGTGCACCTGATGGTAATTGCTTTTGCAGGAAGAATACAAAAGTGAAGATCGTTTGGGGAGATTGAGATGCAAGCATGATTTTCATGTCGAGTGTGTCAAGGAATGGCTGCTCAAAAAGAATGCATGCCCAGTCTGCAAAACCGCTGCTGCCGAAGACACCTCTAAGAAGAAGCACTGATCCCTTTCACATGAAAAGTTTCAAACTAGTGTCTTTGTAAATATTCTTTCTCAGGCGGACGTGTTAGGGGAAAGGTAAATGTTATGAAGTGTTATTGTTAGTACTGGAATTTCTCATGTTTTTATTTTTTATTTTCCTGAATCAAGGCAAATTATTTCTTTAAAGACGTGGAAAGATTCAAAGGGAACTGCTTTTACAGGGGAGTTGAGCTAGAATACTATTTATAGCAGCAAAGTTTTGTACCTATAAGTGTTTGGCCATCTGATCCACGCGCAATAGTGGGTCCACTATGGTTTGAGTCTTGATCCACTAATTAAAAAGCTGAGTGTTGATTTGGCTGCTACTGTCAAAAGTATTCTAATCCCACCTTGTGTAGGGTTTCTAAATACCGTGCCAGAGCTGTAGAAGCTTTCTTCCCAACTTGTAATGTGTAGACCTTGTAGGGATTTGTAGTGCTATACTGTACTGTGGGGGCACACGAGAGGGGAAAACGCCCACAAATGTAGGTTAGTTTATATAATGTGGTTGGGCGCACTTTGACATCATATTCATTTCATTTAAATTTGCACACTAGCTACTATTTGTACTTTGCAAGAGAGGGAGAGAAATTAAGGGGAGTCTCTTTTTGTTTGTCTCTGAACTTAAAAAGTGATGGAACTAAATGGGGGTCATTGCATTTGAGGGAGGTTAAAGAATGGTGGGTTGATCTATTTACCTTGTTTGCTGTTGCCTCTGAGAGAGAGAGAGAGAGAGAGAGAGAGAGAGAGAGAGAGTACGGTACAAGGGTAAGGTCAATATAAGGTTTTCAAGTTTACTTGCGGATACTGTGCAAATGCTCTGCTTAATCGTATTAACCTAAGGCAACAACCTGAGAAAGTAAAAGTCGTGATCTTTAGGTTTTTTTTTTTCTTTTTCTTTTTTTTTTTTTGTTCGCCCCTTTCGAGGCTTTGTTGCCTCACCCCTATAGTTTAGTTCACCAATTCAAAGAATGAAGCGGGTAGTGTGCCACATTTTTCTCAAAAAAGAAAAAAAAAGAACAACCTAAGAAAGAATCGAGTATGCATGCCATGCTTTACACTGGAAATTTAAGAGTCATTAGTCATTAGAACAGGCTACATTATCTAATCAAAGGAACAATTAAAGGAATTTTGAGAAGAGGATCTTAGTTAGTAGGATATAGACCATATATACTAACAAATATGTACAATGAAAGAGTAATAATGAATGTGGATGGTAAGCAAGAGAAGACATGGATAAATATCGAGAGAACAATCACACTTTAATGGTTGACAAAAGAAATGCAAGCAAAAGAATTGCGCCTGGCTCAAATAAGACCATGATGATATTCATTATAACTCTATAGATAGTGTATATTGTTCGTAAAATCTTTCAATCTTATTCGAGTTTCAATCTAGAGGAACATGATACATAAAATGACTCTTGGCTTATAATTTTTCAATTTGTTTGAGTTTCTAGCATCTTTGGCTTTCCATTGGCGAGAACTTGATGTCAAAAGTTTAGCAAGTGAAAACAAATTTAGATCTTTTGGCCATAGTATAATGCCGAAATGACTTTCTAATGTCTACAACCAAAATTTTCATACAAGCATCCATATATCATCTCGAAATTCTAATCAAGAAGACAATTAAGTCAATCCATTCGCAATACAAATGACAAAAGGTTGTATAACAACTTCAGAAGGAACTGAAAAAACCTTAAGTGACTGTAAAATCTAGTTTTCCAATCCCGTAACAAAGTTTTGCCACCCTTATCACTTCACCGGTCCATAAATGCAAAGAATTAATTATCTATATCTTACTTTCCAAAAAGCCGTATCCTAATTCTGCAGAAACCGACAGTACGTACTATATAATGTCTAGGAGCAGTCCTCCAATTTATTATTTTGAAGTACAAGGCCCGACCCTCCCTTGCTCAACCCTAACCCCGTAAACTTTTCGGCCATTCACATTCACCTTATAGCAAGGATTACCAGTTTACCATCTCAAACTTAGGAACAAGATCATTTCTTAGTAGAAGAGAGTCGGAAGTAAAGGAAAGTGTGGTATGATTCTATTAATATGGATTTCATTTTTATTATCATTTCATCAGTTTAATATCCCTTCTGTATTATCAATTAGTGGTGATTATTACAAAAATAAATCGTTGTGTAGTAAACCAGTAATCATCATATGCCTCCAAAGGAAATGTTTGAGTTTTGTGTGTCTCATTGTATAAACTCTTCAAAAGTGTCTTGTTGGAGGGGAAAAAAAAAGACAAAATGATATAGAGAAGTGATGAAAATTATATAGATATCAATATGAAAAGGTTTCAAAACTTTGGCCCTTGACAGCATAAAATTACTGCAATAGTGGCTATTTGAGGATAGATTTTGAAGAAAATTGAAGCCCTAACTATAATCTAATTAGTAAAGTATTTTTTTCACTTTTTTTTTTTACTGAAAGATAATTTTCTTTTTCTAGATCAAATAGATTAATCATATAAACATGCAAAAAAATAATTAACAGATCTAAAAATTACAAAATATTTATCTAGATCAAATAGATTAGTCACATAAACATGCAAAAAAATTATTAACAGATCTAAAAATTACAAAATTTTTATGGTAAATCACTACAACAGAATTAGGTTATAGGGACACATGTTTGGGACACTTTTGAGTAAGTGTCCCATTTATGCTAAACTTAAAAAAACATCTACTAATGCCTAAATATAAAGCCCAATCCAATCAAAAATAAAAGATTACTCTACTCAACCTACCACACCCAGTCCATTTGGCCCGATTACAAACAGAAAAGAAAAAAAAAAGAAAAATCAATTACCATCTTTTCTTGTATCTTTATTCAATCCACTGAAATTCTAGACGAAGAGCCTTTCCTGTCGTCCTCCTCCGCCACCGCAGCCAACGAGATAGAGTTTCGACGGTTGCTAAATGCTTAAATAAGTGTTGGTAAATTAGCAGCACTCTTTTAGGTTATAGCGACACTCTTTAACTGTCACTATATACCTAGCGACCCCACATATAGCAACACTTTTTAAAAGTGTCGGTAATTTTAGCTAGCAACACTTTTTTGACATGTACCTACATTTAAAAGTGTCGCTATAGACCGTTTTTGTTGTAGTGTAAAGGACTTTCTTTTTTTGCAACACGCATCTCCTTAATTACACTCTTTTGAACTCTAATCACATGGATTTGCTTTTCTTTTATGGAGTAACATCCACGTGACAACTTCTGCGAGACACGTTTCAGAGGTCGTTGCATACTCTTGTCCTTTTTCTCGCCCTTCCTGCAATAAATGTTCACCCCTGTGCCTCTCCTATTGCCCAAATTTACTCTACTCTTCTATTTCTCTGGTATTGCATATTTCATATACTTCTTGCAATACTGCACTGTTCACATCTCTGCCGCTCTTATTGCTCAGATCTGCTCTTCTTTTCTATTTGAATTCCTCAGATATCACACATTTTATATACTTCTTGCAATATACTGTTCACCCCTCTACCTCTCTTATCGCTTAGATCTTTTTCTGCTCTTCTATTTTAGTTTCTATGATATCATACATTTCATATACTTCTTGTAATATACTTTGCAAGAAGTATATTACAGCCCTCTTATATACTTTACAGCCTTTTCTCAAAAAAAAATATACTTTGCAGCCCTCTGCCACTCTTATTGCTCAAAGCTACTCTGCTTTCTATTTGAAATCTTTCGATATACACATTTCATATGCTTCTTGTAATATACTGTTAACCCCTTTATCTCATTTATCATTCAGATCTTCTCTGCTCTTCTAGTTGAGTTTCTCCTCTATAGTGCATATTTCATATACTTCTTGCAATATACTATGCACCTCTCTGCCTCTCTTATCTCTTAGATCTACTCTGCTCTTCTATTTTAGTTTCACTGATATTGCATATTCCATATACTTCTTGCAATAAATCGGTCACCCCTTTGCATGCCTCTCTTATCACTCAGGTCTACTCTACTTTTCTATTTGCACCCGTCCAATATTATATAATTCCCTACAATAAGAAGAGACTTCTACTATTATATTGATTATATTAGGTAAAAATTCCCTTGGTTATACAAGTTTATAGCCTATCCCTATTCTCTCCTTTCTTGTTTTCCATTTTAGGATGATTAGGCCCTAAAATCAGTGTTGTTAATCCTTTTGAGTGTGAGAGTGGTTTACAATCTTTTTCAAACCTTACTATCTTCCTGTTCTTCTCTTGTTTTTTAGTTGTGCCTTATATATATATATATATATATATATGTATATATATATAATATATCTATGTATATATATATATATACATACATATATACATATATATATATACATACATATATACATATATATATATACATATATATATATGTATGTATGTATAGATAATTCTGTTAGTTGATCTCTACCTTATTTTAAGAAGTTTTTTAGTGGTAATGTTTTGGCATTCATGCATGTCTGTAAGGGAACCAATAGTTATCAAGCATTTTCATCTTGAGAATATTCAATTTATAAGCTATTTATCTCTTGGTTATGGTGTGTCTCTATGAAAGGATTTTAGTTCTATGTACAAATTATTTGGCAACAAATACTAGCAACTACAGTTTTAGTGATCAAGTATACAATTTTTTTTAAAAAAAATGGCCAGATCTAGCTATTATTTGCCAGAAATTAACTTGCTTGTTTGATCCCTTGTTTTTTCATAGTAGTAAGTTATTTACTATTTTTTGTTAACTATTAAAACATTTACTATAATTTGAAGCTTGCAAGGCTAATCTTTTATTTGCTACAATAAGTTAATTTAAAAGTGCAACTGAGTTTTTTTATTATTATTATTTATATCAGATCTTCAATCCTGTAAATTATATTGCTCTTTTTGCGAAATGATCATGGCATTTGCATGCCTTTAATTGGTCTAATCTATTTCTTCTATATTTACATATCTAATTTAGTTTAAGCAAATTACATTCCTTTCTTTGCTTGATGAAACAATATGTTAGTTGGATATTTTGCTAGCTTGATCTAATTTTGCGCGCTCACTTGCTAATAGCCTATTCAATACTATTGCCACAGTGATCAGTATATTTCTTGCATATATATTTATTTAACAAACATTGAAACAAAAGGGGAAAAAAGAAGAGTTGCTATTGTTTTTAACTCTTGAAATGCATGTCTCTCATCTTTACTAAAAATTAATGTCGCAGAATTTGGAGAAAGATGCGTCGGAAAAGGAGTGATAATATGCATGCTTCAACATCCCATAGCCAACCCAACCGAACTTGTCGCGAACAAGAACAAGAACAACAACAACAACAACAACAACAACAGGAACAGCCGCCGCCGCCACAAGAACGAAGGAAGAGACAGACCAAACGCCCCGGAAATCCAGGCATGTTATATACTACTTCAATTCATTTCCATACATAGTACTGATGCTATTTACTTCTATTTTGTAGTCGACAATTGTACGGCTAAGGAACCCAAAAATGGAATTTGGTGCGCATGCAGGATTTTATTAACAAATTAATTAGAACATGTACACGCTTGATTTGAGTCATTAGATGTACAAATAACTGGGGAACGATGTGGTTAATTAAGAACAAATCTATCCTATTCTTAAGCCTTCAAATACTTGTTAAATAAGGGGCATTCGCATGCATCTTTTCTATTTAAAGTTTATGTTAATTATCATATAAATATCTCTCATAGTATTTTTTGAAAAATAAGCCCTTAATTTCATCTAATTTTATAGTTATTTACTACTATAACAACAAAAGTAATTAGTACACTATGCCCACTCTAATTAAGGATTAGAGGAAAGTATAATTAAAACACACCCATTCAAATCTACTCATATACACTCATGCAAGTGAGCACAGCGTCGCAGTAAACGACAACGACTTATATACGTCACGACGAGTTTGTGTCTTTAACGTAAGGTAACGCATGCATGCTTGCCTACACACCCACTGCTGTAAAGAGCGAGCATAGTATGCATTATTCCAGTAAACGACAACTGAGTACTGCGTCACGGTCGTCGTCCTCGTCGTCAAAAGAAAAAGGAAAGGAGAAAAAAAACCTTTAACGTATATACGTACCGTGCTGTACAGTGCCGTAAGTGTGTAACGGTGTGGGATGTGTGGGTGGTGCAGCGCCAGGGGCGGAGGTGGTGGCGTTGACGGCCGAGGAGCTGGTGGCGACGAACCGATTCTTCTGCGAGACGTGCCGCAAGGGGTTCCAACGGGAGCAGAACCTGCGGCTCCACCTGCGGGGCCACAACATCCCGTCGGAGCTGCAGCGGCGAGCGGAAGGGGTGGCGCCAACGCGCGGGCGCTGCGTCTACGTCTGCCCCGTGGAGGACTGCGTCTACCACGACCCCGCGCGGGCGCTGGGCGACATCACGGGGATCAAGAAGCACTTCTCGCGCAAGCACGGCGAGAAGCGCTGGGAGTGCGAGCGCTGCGGCCGCATGTATGCACTCGACTCCGACCTCCGCGCCCACCTCAAGAGCTGCCGGGGGACCCAGATCCTCCGCTGCCCTACCTGCGGGGAAGACTTCACTCGGTGAGACTCTTTTGCTTAATTGTTCTCCCTCTTTTTATTTTCAATTACACGCATCTCTAACTCTTCTTCAGTCGGACCGAGAGAAAAAATATGACACTTTTTTATATTTTACAGGTTAAATCTAAATTTTTCATAAACTGATCAAAATATCTTTATTATTCTATCTCTTTTATTTCGTTGATTTGAGGAGGAAAGAAAGAAAATAAAATAAAAGTATTTTATTTAGTTTACTGAAAATCTAGAATTAATTTATAAAATTTTGAAAAACAAATTATATTTTACAAAAACGCAAAATTGATAAATTTTTTATACAAATCAGTCAAGAAAAATTGAAGGATGCGCATAAATACTACCTCTAGGCAAATATGCAAAACATGATACATGTAAGGGTATATTATATATATATATTGAAATTCCCATGCACGTATGAATTTAAGCAGCTAAATTTAAATTTTATTTTGTATATGCGTAAAAATTCGCCTGGCGACTCCATGAACGAAACACAGCAGGAAGGAATTGTATGACGAGCACCGCGAGACATGCGGCGTCGTCGCGCCGGCCGTGGCAGATCCCGGCGACAGCCCCCCGATCGACGTCCCCAACTACCTCCTCGGCTTCACGCAGCTCCTCTCCTCCTCCTCCTCCTTCTCCTGCCCCCGGCCAAACCCTAATCCCCTCGACTTGGGGATTTGGCCCAGCAGCGTCGGCGGGGGATCGTCGTCGGCTCCGACGGAGAGAACTCCTAATCCGTCGCCGTTGTCCGGTCCCAATCTCTCCCTGTCGAGCTCGCTGTTAGGGCTTAGCGAGGAGGAGATGAGGAGGAAGAAGAAGAACGAGTACTTGTTCGAGAACCCTAACCTGCCGCCTCCGCTACCGCTGCTGTCATCATCATCGTTCTCACCGTCCCCCTTCGTGGACTATGGCCTCATGAATTCGATGCAGGGGCCGAGTCTCTCGCTCTCGCCGACTCTCTTTGGATCGAAGCTTCTCCCCTTCTCGTCGCCCGAACTCTCGCTGTACACCAACTGGAGCCTGGATCCGACGGCGGCGATTGGTCCGCAGAATAGTTCTGCAGCCGAGATGCCTCTACCGCCACCGCTGCCGCCACCGCCGTCGTCGACGTCGTTCTTTTCTGAGCTTTGGGGCTCGTTTAGGAGCTCGGAGGAGACGACAACGATGACAACGATGACAACAACAATGACAACGACGACGGCAATGACGATGCCGACGATGGGTTTCAGAGGTTTCCGGCCGTGGCCACAGCCGCCATTGATGAGTGCTCCGGATGCTTTGTCTTTTGGATGTGCATCTCGGAGTAGCAACTATGTTGGGTTCACGATGAACACCAATCATCCCTTCACTGGTAAGTGTTTGAACACATAAAATGATAAAAAATAAAAAAAAGGAAAGTTAAAGGGGTTTTGAGTTAAATTCCCGCCACATTGATTCAATATTTAAATTAAAAACTCAAATTCAACTTACATGAATTATTAATAATTTTGATTTGCTTATCGAACAATTTAATCTCTTAATTTGTTTAATTTGAGCCAATCAACAATATTTTGACTTTAAAATTTGAATATATTATTTATTTTTACAGATTTAGTTAATATTCTTTATGCAATTTTCGTAACTGTAAATTTATTGAGATATATAATTAGTTTAAATTTTAAAATTAAAATATCGTTGACCAACTTAAATCAAATAAATTAAAAAATTGGATAGTAAAATTAAAATATGATAGGTCAAATAATCGATTCAAAATGGTTTATAGTTCTAATAAGTTTTATATATACATTTTTTATCTTGCATTTAGTTTAAACTTTATTCTCTTCACGTGGTGCATGCAATATTAGGTGGTGAGCCTCACAACAACGCGGGGAGTGTCATGGAGACCGAGTGTGAAGCACCACAGCCGGATGTAGAAGTGTATCGGCCGACGATGGTCGACCCGACAGCGACACCGTCGGAGATGCAAGTAGGAACGGCAAGCGGCGGCGGTCCTTCCCTGCGCCTCAGAGGAGACAGCGAAAGACCTGGGGAGCGAGAGATTGATGGGTTCACCGAGCTCATGCTGAGCTCCTTCAACGGCGATGGAGCGTTCAGAAGTGATTTTTGGTGAGCCACATAAAAAAAGCCTGATTTCAAAGATCAAGAAGTACATGCTCTTAAGCGGCTTAAGCTTAAATCTTGTAATGCGAAGACCTTGGAGGGATTTATACTGCCCTACTACCCTGTGGGGACGAGAGAGAGAGAGAGAGAGAGAGAGAGAGAGAGAGAGAGATAATCCCACACTGTGTAGGGTTTCTAAGTACCATGCCAGAGAGGCCCAGAGCTATAGAAGTTTTCTTCCCAACTGGTAATGGGTAGACCTTGGTGGGATTTATAGTGCGATACTATCCTGTGGGGACGCGAGAGAGAGATAGACGCATTTTGACATCATATCCATTTCATTTAAATTTGCACACCACTATTTGTACTTTGCAAGAGAGGCAGAGAAATTAAGGGGAGTCTCTTTTTGTTTGTCTCTGAACTTAAAATATTGGTGGAACTAAATGGGGGTCATTACATTTGAGGGAGGTTAAAGAATGGTGGGTTGATCTATTTACCTTGTTTGCTGTTGCCTCTGAGAGAGAGAGAGAGAGAGAGTACGGTACAAGGGTAAGATCAATATAGGGTTTTCAAATTTTATCGTGGATATATACTGTGCAAATGCTCTGCTTAATCGTATTAACCTAGCTATAAGGCAACAACCTGAGAACGAATCGAGTATGCATGCCATTCTCTACACTGGAAATTGAATAGACATTAGTCCTTAGAACGGGCTACATTATCTAATCAATGGAACAATTAAAGGAATTTTGAGAAGAGGATCTTAGTTCGTAGGATATAGACCACATATAGTCAATAATAATGAATGTTGATGGTAAGCAAGAGAAGACATGGATAAATATCGAGAGAGCAATCACAATTTAATGGTCGACAAAAGAAATGCACCCAAAAGAATTGCGCCTGGCTCAAATAGAACCACGATGATAGTCATTATCGATGTATTACAGACACTTCTTTAAGTTTCATGTGTCCGTGTCGGACACATGTCCGATATAGACACTCTTTGGACGCTTATTCAATGCCGACCCATAGTGTATACAATTAAAAAATAAATATGTTTATTTTTATTTTATTTTTTTATACATATATAATGTAAGATGATAAATATTTTAACTTTTTTATGAATGCATACAATTTTATTTTGACAATATAAATAATTATGTATATTGGAGATTTTTTTCTCCTTAAAATATATAACTATCAATGAAAATTTTATTAACTTTTATTCGTACAAAAAATATA